>NC_092241.1:5776751-5869251 GCF_036320965.1 Panulirus ornatus | reverse complement strand
CTTCTAGACGCTGTCCTAATTAAGTCCAGCTGGAGAAGCTACTGATAACTGAGTGATAACGATAAGGACAAGGGGCAGGGCGCGGCAGAGACGAGGGGGCGTGGGGCCTCTAAGGCGTGGATCTCATATGACGAAGGGGTGGCCCATACTTTGACACCACGCCTCCAGACGACGCTTGACGAAGAGCGTACTTCGTGGGGTAAGGCGCAGTTCGTAGAAGCTACAGCATTGCATTTGCAATCCCTCGTGGTCGTAGGGAAAGACCCTGTGTGTGTTTCCTGGTTGAAGTGTCTATACGTTTCCACACACACACACACCACACACACACACACACATACACACCACACCACACCACACACACCACACACACACATACACACCACACCACACCACACCACACCACACACACCACACACACACCACACACACACACACACGCCACACACCACACACCACACACCACACACACACCACACACACACACCACACACACAGACACACACACACACACAAATTGCATTCATCAAAACGTATTGAAAATCACTTCAAGTTTTGGCATTTCAGTGACTAGGGCATTTATCACGTCTAGTTCAGTTCTTCACTTTGATGAAGAACAAGAAATTGTGTATGAAATAACACGAGTGTTCATATGTCTGTCCATGCTCTGAGAATATACCAGGCCTGATGAACATTTTCTGAACCAGGCATGGTGGAAATAAACCTCATACTCTTATCTGTTACCCTCCTACTGTTATCTGAAGGCAGGATAACCAAGTTATTCTTCATAAAGGATAACACACATGCTCACTGGCTCTTATCTTGCCTGGCAATACCTTCCACCACACCCTCTCCCACACACACACCTTCCCTCACACCCTCTCCAACATACATACACCCCACACCCGCTCCCACACACACACACCCCACACACCCGCTCCCACACACCTTTTCCCCCCACACACCCGCTCCCACACACCTTCTCCCACCCTCTCCCACACACATGCCCACACACCCGCTCCCACACAGCTTCCCCCACACCCTCTCCAACACACCTTCCCCCCACCCTCTCCCACACACCTTCCCCCACCCTCTCCCACACATCTTCCCACACCCTCTCCCAACACACACACACACACACCCACCCTCTCCCACACACACACACCTACACACACACACACGCACCTTCCCCCACCCTCTCCCACACACACATACACACACCCACACCCGCTCCCACGCTGCAGTAAAGTATGCAATTGCAAGTACCATTTTGACCATTTACTGGGTGACAGATACAGTCGTGCTTGGCCACCCATTTGATGTAGTGAGGTAGTGAGCTTGCCAGTTAACCTAGAAATGTTGTCCACAACAATTCTGCGTGTGAAAATGGTTTATCATACAACAATAACAACCCCCCACATCCCACACCCCACGAGCGTTTATGAAATAGCTCCCACATCATTTTACTAGCACAATGGTGTGTGTGTGTGTGTGTGTGGGCGTGGGGGAGCTTAGCCCCCCCCAAAAAATAATCCACTTGGTTTACATATTTCGCTTTTCGGAGGCAAGTGTCATAGGTCGAACTTCTCTCCCCAACACCCACCAAACCGTACCACTCGCTCGACTTCACAAGTTATAAGAAAAATATAAGAGATACATGTTTCTTCGCGTGGTTCGGTCTCTCTCCCACCTCACACTGGGAGCTTGGGCGATGAAAATGCTACACGGCAAAGAAAAAAAAGAATGGATCTCTCGCCCTTTCGGTTAGCAAGTACTTGAACAGGTGATCTCCACAATCTCCAGCATAAACATATTTTTTGTACATACATTAGTTTCGTTCTGGCTCGAGTTGTTGTGGGAGGTGAGAATGAATGGTGGAAAGGGGGGGAAAAAAGTGATGTGGGAGGGAAGAATGAATGGTGGAAAGGGGGAAAAAAAGTGATGTGGGAGGGAAGAATGAATGGTGGAAAGGGGGAAAAAAGTGATGTGGGAGGGAAGAATGAATGGTGGAAAGGGGAAAAAAAGGTGAAAAATCTCTTTATTTCGCTCCGTACACGAACACGAGACGAAGAAGGAATAGCAGAGGGAAAGAAAGGGGGGAAAAAGAGGAACAGGAAAAAATTAGCAGTTTTGTGGAATAGAACAGAGTAAGGGGTAGTGTGTGTGAGTGTGTGTGTGTGTGTGTGTGTGTGTGTGTGTGTGTGTGTGTGTGTGTGTGTGTGTGTGTTCACTGAATTGGTCTGCTGCCTCAGGAGAATATATAGGTCGAGACGCAACCACCTCACTGGTCGAATGAGTCCCAGAAGGAGAGACAGACGACCCTCCACCCAAGTCTTTTCCTCCCTCGACCAGAGTGTGGTAGTAGTTCTGGTTGACCCTGTGTGGTAGCTCTGGTCGACCCAGGGCGTCTGTCCCCCTACCGGGTTTAGTCTATGTGGGGGATTTAACGTCCAAGGTGTTTTCTTTTTTAAATTGCTTCTCTTTCTTGAAAGTTGCGCGTTTTTTTGTGTGTGTGAATAAAATACGTGGGAGGTCAATACCCCGATGGACCATTCCCGTGGGCGTTTTGGGGGTTTTGACAAATTATTCGACGATGTTTTGGTTGCAAAACCCTGGCGAACATTCTCTCTGGCGATGGTTGTTTAAGGGGAGTGGTTGGTTTGGTTTGGGTTGGTTTGGTTTTTTGGTTTTGGTTGGTTGGTTGGTTTGGTTGGTTTTTGGGTTTGGGTTTTGGGGTTGGTTGGTTGGTTTTTTTGGGTTTGGTTTGGTTGGGGGGGTTTGGTTTTGGTTTTGGTTTGGGTTGGTTGGGTTTTTTGGTTTTGGTTTTGGGTTTTGGGGTTGGGGTTTGGGGTTGGGGTTGGGGTTGGTTGGTTGGTTGGGTTTGGGTTTTGGTTTTGGTTTTTGGTTTGGGGGGGTTTGGGGTTTGGGGGGGGGTTGGGGTTGGTTTGGTTTTGGGTTTTGGTTTTTGGTTTTGGTTTTGGGGGGTTTTGGTTTTGGGTTTTGGGTTTTTGGTTGGTTTGGGTTGGTCGGGCCCCCGGTTTCTCCCAAAAAGGTGGGTTTTGGGAGGGGGAAAAGGGTTGGGTTTTTTGGGGGCCGGTGGTGGGGGGGGGTTTTTTGGGTTTTTTGGGGGGGGGGTTTTGGGGGTTTGGGTTTTGGTGGTTTTTTGTTGGTTGGTTTGGGGGGTTTTTGGGGTTTTATTTTGGAAGGAAAAATTGGTTGGTTGGAGTTTTGGTTTTTTACGCAAGCAAAATAGATCAGAAAGTTGAGTGAGGCGAGGTCGGGGGCTCCCTTGTGACGGTATGAACGTGTGACGGTCCATATTGAACTGGGGTGAACGTGTGATGGTCCATATTGAACTGGGGTGAACGTGTGACGGTCCATATTGAACTGGGGTGAACGTGTGACGGTCCATATTGAGCTGGGATGAATGAGTGACGATATTTAACTGGGATGAACGTGTGATGGTCCATATTGAACTGGGGTGAACGTGTGACGGTCCATATTGAACTGAGATGAACGTGTGACGGTCCATATTGAACTGGGATGAACGTGTGATGGTCTATATTGAACTGGGGTGAACGTGTGACGGTCCATATTGAACTGGGATGAACGTGTGATGGTCTATATTGAACTGGGATGAACGTGTGATGGTCCATATTGAACTGGGATGAACGTGTGACTGTCCATATTGAACTGAGATGAACGTGTGACGGTCCATATTGAACTGGGATGAACGTGTGGCCGTCCATATTGAACTGGGATGAACGTGTGACGGTCCATGTAAGATCTTCCCTCATAGTCTCCCACACTCCATCATCTCCTCCTAAGTACTTATATAAATATAAGTGAGTCGCCTAAGTACTTAGGTAAATCTAAGTGTGTCGTGTGCGTGTGTGTGTGTGTGTGTGTGTGTGTGTGTGTGTGTGTGTGTGTCAAGGATGTCCATAGAGTGCAATTCCTCATTCATCCCGCTTAGAGATACGACTTTAACACACGTACAGACGACCTCTAGGGGTAAGAAGAGGTCGACCCCCACCCCTCCTCCCTCACCCCTGTTCGTTTCAACACGGGGAAGAGAGAGAGAGAGAGAGAGAGAGAGAGAGAGAGAGAGAGAGAGAGAGAGAGAGAGACTCTCTCTCTCTCTCGGCTTTAACAGCTGAGTGCAAGGAGTGTGTGGTGAGGAGGGAGAGAGGGAAAAAATAAAAAACATGGTCCTCTCTCTTTTCTGATCTGGTATCGTTAAAGAGAGGGATCAAAAGGGGGCGGGGCGGGGCGGGGCGGGGCGGGGCGGGGCGGGGCGGGGCGCGGGGCAGGGGCAGCTTTTAGACTGGGTTGATATCATTCGACTTACTATTTCCAGTTTTCCCCCCCTTTCCCCACCAACCGTATGAAGGTAAATCATACGTTCGAAGTCATCTTTCACATATATATATATTTTCTTTTCATACTATACGCCATTTCCCGCGTTAGCGAGGTAGCGTTAAGAACAGAGGTCTGGGATTTTGAGGGACTATCCTCACTTGGCCCCCTCCTCTGTTCCTTCTTTTGGAAAAGTAAGGAAAAAAATAAAAAAAAACGGGAGGGGAGGATTTCCAGCCCCCCCCCTCAGCTCCCTCCCCTTTTAGTCGCCTTCTACGACATGCAGGGAATACGTGGGAAGTATTCTTTCTCCCCTATCCCCAGGGATAATATATATATATATATATATATATATATATATATATATATATATATATATATATATATATCAGGAAAATCCATTTTTGAATTGGAAAATTCTGACACACGAGATTACGGGGCTCCCCCCAAAAAAAGGGGGAAATGGGTATTATTATATACAGTAGGCCGGGAAACCTGGGGAAAATTCCTTTTTCGGGGCCCCCCAGATTAAGCGCATATATTTCCAGCTTGAATTTCACGTCTTGGGGGAAAACACTGTGAAATGAAAAAGAAAAGAAAAAAATGGTGTTTTTGATGTTGCCTGAAGATGACATTGGTCGTATGACAACGGAGTGACTTGTGAAGTGTAGCGAGACTGTGAGGTTTGGGTAGCAGTAAAGGAAGACCCCAAACACTTGAAATAATGCTGAAATCTACATACGATAATGAGACATTGCATTCCATGTTCAGTTGCCCCCCACACTCTCGCCACACACACACACACACATTACTTCGCTTTATAATCTGTGGACAATGAAATCTACGGGGGTGCCCCATAGAATTTAGATGGGTCTTTTTGGGGCAGAAACTGGGTTGTTGGTGACCCTTTCCTACATGTAATTGTTTCTAGAATTTGGAACACATGAAGGAGTCGCGTAGGGAGTGCTCATCCTCCTCGAAGGCTCAGGATCGAGTGTCTGAATGTGTGTGTGGATGTAAACAAGATGAGAGGTTGGGAGAGGCAGGTAATATGTTTGAGAAAAGGAAGCTGGATGTTCTGGCTCTGAGTGGGAAAAAAAATCGAACGAGGAAGAAGGAATCATAGCTTAAAAATGTCTTCAAGGTAAAGTCAGGGGTTAGTGTGAGGGAGAGAGACAGGGAAGGGGGTAGCACTGCTGCTAAAGCAGGAGTTGTGGGTGTGTGTGTGTAAAAGAGTGTAAGGAAGTGAGTCCCAGACTGACGTGGTTAAAAATGAAAGTGGATTACGATATGTGGGTGATTACTAGTGCATTTATGTAAAGTAAAGGACTAAGGAAGTAAAGAACTAAGGAAGGACTAAGAAAGTAATGGACTAACTAAAGGACTAAGAAAGTAAAGGACTAAGGAAGAGGCGAATGCTTTTATTGAAACCGAGTAAATTCTAATGCAAGGGATCACACAGTACCTGAATGCGAGGGTCTGTAATGTATCATCCGTTGAGGGGATAATTTGGGAGACAAAGGAGAGAGAGATTCTTGGATGTAAAGGTGCAAATGTCTGATCATTTTGTTGGAGGCGAGAGAGAAGGTCTGTATAGGTGGGAAGGGGTAAGGTAAGAGTGTGTGAGCTTGTAAATACAGCTTGTGTGAAGAGACACAAGGAAATATTAAGGGTAGAATGGCTAAAGGGAGGATGAACAGCTAGATGGACTGTGGACCGACAGCCGCATCCAGCATTCGAACCCACGATAGCTCGCTCCTGTGAACACACCGCGATCAGTAACGCTAACCACGATGGTCTATACTCACCTCCACCTAACCCCTGAACACGTAGCCTTCATCGAAGCTCCCACTGGAAAGGCTTTTGGACTCCACGGACAAAGAGGAGAAAAAAAGAAACCATCTCAAAATCCAAGATGGAAAAAGGAAAATGAGATTCCATCTCCCTCCTGGTATGAAGTGGCTATGACGTCGAAGTCAAAATGAGAATAAGTTGCGCTAACTTCGGGTTTAAACTGCTGGTTCACGTCTTCTGTCGACCTCTCCCCCGCAAGCAGAGCGAGTCTTGACACACACACACACACACACACACACACACACACACACTCACACACACACACACACACACACACTCTCTCTCTCTCTCTCTCTCTCTCTCTCTCTCTCTCTCTCTCACTCTCTCCTCCCTCGCTCCACTCGTGCAATACGGTTTCCTTGCCTTGCGACGTCAGATGACACGCTCTCCTCACCTCCACTCGTGCAATACGGCCGTGCAATAAGGTTTGTCTTCTCTCCACTCGTGCAATACGGCCGTGAAATACGGGTTTCTTAACTCCATTCGTGCAATACGGCCGTGCAATAAGGTTTGTCTTCTCTCCACTCGTGTAATACGGCCGTGCAATACGGTTTGTCTTCTCTCCACTCGTGTAATACGGCCGTGCAATACGGTTTGTCTTCTCTCCACTCGTGCAGTACGGCCGTGAAATACGGGTTTCTTAACTCCATTCGTGCAATACGGCCGTGCAATAAGGTTTGTCTTATCTCCACTCGTGTAATACGGCCGTGCAATAAGGTTTGTCTTATCTCCACTCGTGCAGTACGGCCGTGAAATACGGGTTTCTCAACTCCACTCGTGCAATACGGCTTCCTTAAACGAGACGTCTGCCACACTACATGTGGTTTTTGTGAGGCTGGTGGTGGCGTATGGGTGTGGTGTGTCTCGTAGACACGGTGGGGTAGTGGTGCCCTTAGTGGCGCCCTTAGTGGCGCCCTTAGTGGCGCCCTTAGGGGCCATGCACAGTCTACGTATCCTAGGGAGGATCAAGCAAGCAGCCTTACAGCACCCATCTCACCTCCTCCTTCTCTTCCTCCTCCTCCTCCTCCTCCTCCTCTTCCTCCTCCGTGCAGAGTCTACGTACCCTAGGGAGGGTCAAGCAAGCAGCCTTACAGCACCCATCTCACCTCCTCCTTCTCTTCCTCTTCCTCCTCCTCCTCCTCTTCCTCCTCCTCCTCCTCCTTCTCCGAGATGAGGAGTGGTGGCTCAACGCTCATGTTTAACACAAACGACTCTGTCTCCCTTTTTATTTTCTCTCCCTCCTTTTTCTTCTTCTCCTTCGTCAGTAGAGCCGAGGGGGTGTAGAGACAGAGAGAGAGTGGTGAGGGCGGCGCCCTTTTGTGTCATCCTTACGGCAGAGGACCTTCCCAAAGGGGATCGCGGGACTATGGTCCGTACGTCCGTCCGTCCGTCCGTCGTCCTCCCCTTAGGGCTGACGTGTCCAGAGACCCAGGGGGGCCCATAGGAATAGGCCCCCCTGGGTGACTAATGGTCCTACTGACGAAGAGGAGGAGGTCGATCCCCTGAATATATCTAGGATCCCGCCACTCTGCAGCGGGCGGGGCCAACTCCACCCGCTCTGCAGCGGGCGGGGCCAACTCCACCCGCTCTGCAGCGGGCGGGGCCAACTCCACCCGCTCTGCAGCGGGCGGGGCCAACTCCACCCGCTCTGTAGCGGGCGGGGCCAACTCCACCCGCTCTGCAGCGGGCGGGGCCAACTCCACCCGCTCTGCAGCGGGCGGGGCCAACTCCACCCGCTCTGTAGCGGGCGGGGCCAACTCCACCCGCTCTGCAGCGGGCGGGGCCAACTCCACCCGCTCTGCAGCGGGCGGGGCCAACTCCACCCGCTCTGCAGCGGGCGGGGCCAACTCCACCCGCTCTGCCTGAAAATGGAGATTTGGGCAGTGGGGGAATCTGGTCCTCTTCAGAGCGAGTTGCGCGGGGTAAATAGTAAATAGAGGGACCACAGACGGCGAAGACGAAGGTGATGCCAGGGGGGGAAGAAAAAAGAAGTCAACCCCAGTTACAGAAAGTGACTTCGAAGGGATTTGCCCAAAGGCATCGACTCTACCCCTTTCGCTCCGGTGGTGTAACACTATCTACCGTACACAGTCCTTGTGAGCTACGTCGTCAGTTGGGTAACTGGGTTGATGACACGCGCGTGTCATATACGAGTGATATGACAAACGCGTCTGGGTCGTCACTGAAGGAGGAGTGGTATACCACCCCACACACACACACACACACCTCTCGCACCCGAGTATGCATAAGCCACAACCCAGGTCGTCAGTGACCCCCCCCAAAATCATCATTCGCAGGTGTATCCACCACGTCTGTGAGGCCCATTGATCCCGCGTGCTGCGAGAGAGAGAGAGAGAGAGAGAGAGAGAGAGAGAGAGAGAGAGAGAGAGAGAGAGAGAGAGAGAGAGAGAGAGAGAGGAGGGAGCTGGGGCGAGCGCACAGACGCAATTCTCACAACTTCCTTCTTAACTCTGTCGTCTCTCAGTGGGTTAAGAGGGCCCCTCCCCCATAAGGATTCCCAAACGCGCATTCAGTCTCGTCTCGAGTCCCAACAAGGAACGAAAAAGCCATTCCCCCTTTTTTTACCACGTCCCTCACCCAGGGTACTGCCAATGTCACTAGTGGGGACACATGCGTCGAACTGGAGGACACAAGCGTCGAACTTGAGCATCCAAAGGATGTCGGAGGCCAAAGCTGCGTGGCTTTTGGAGGAGGAGGAGGAGGAAGAACAAGGTGGATCTAATGTTACCTCGTAAAAACATGGCCTTTCCCAATGGAAGCCAAGTTACCTTCACGTGAAAAGTGTATTGGCTTCGGATCGCGATGGTGTGGTATGACACGACCCCGATTTTTTGTTGTTTCCTTCGGTCAGATGAGCGAAGTCGACACTTCCGTTCCAGCAGCGGAACGAACGCCGTCTGCTACTGGTGTGTGTGTGTGTGTGTGTATTCCATTCCAGCAGTGGAACGCCGTCTGCTACCGACGTGTGTGAGTTCCATTCCAGCAGCGGAACGCCGTTTGTGTGTGAGTTCCATTCCAGCAGCGGAACGCCGTTTGTGTGTGAGTTCCATTCCAGCAGCGGAACGCCGTTTGTGTGTGAGTTCCATAACAGCAGCGGAACGCCGTTTACTACTGGCGTGTATGTGTATGTGTGTGTGTGTATGTGTTCCATTCCAGCAGTGGAACGCCGTTTACTACTGGCGTGTATGTGTATGTGTGTGTGTGTATGTGTTCCATTCCAGCAGTGGAACGCCGTCTGCTACTGGCGTCTGTGTGTGTGTGTGTGTGTGTGTGTGTGTGTGTGTGTGTGTGTGTGTGTCTACACCCCCTGGAACATCGTGGGTGCTGGCGAAATACCAAGTACAGGATCTACTGATGTGCCATACCTTCATTCACCACACACTTCCACCCTTCCCCAGCTCACTGCTATCCTCTCCGAACTCAGCTTTAACCTGACGACCATCATAGCCTTTTCTCTCCAGGGATGGCTGACCAAGAGTGACTTTAAAGATCAATTGTCGAAGACTTAGCTGTGGAGGTCGACCCGAATACACCAGACAGGTACGCCAAGTGGACGCCTTCGTCCGCTATGAGCAAACCCTAAAAAGCACACGTGTAAGTAGATTTTCTTTCTTATTTTTTCTTTAGAAAAATCAGGAGATATATAAAAAAAAAAAACATTCCTCGCCCGTTTTGTAAGCTTGTTATATCAAGGGATGATGACCATTCCATCTCATCCAGCCCCTTTCGCCCCCTTCCAATTGTCCAAACCCAAGAACCTCTTTCCCAGCAATGGCTGAGCATCTCCACACAAATCGACCTTTCCACGTAACCTTGAAGACCTCCTGCTGGGGTGGTGTGGTGGAGGAGAAGCCATGTCTCCGGAAAATAAGACAGCTTTCTGAACCGGCTCAGGAACTATTATAATTGTTTGGATCGCTGCTTCCCGTGATGGGGGGCTGGGAGGAGGAGGAATAGTGAAGTATGCGATTTCTTATCATAAATTCAATATGAGGAGTGTCAGGTTTCCATAAGGGGGTTTTCTTAATACATGAAATCGCCATATCTTGTGTATCGTCTCGTCTCCCGTGTATTCTAACCCATGTTCCCAATCGTGCTCTCATACCATGAGGGCTCCAGAGCACAGCTCAATGGTGTTGAATTCTACTTAACGGTGTTCACTCTGCAATGAACATGATCAACTCGTATATAAAAAGGTTTCCGATGCGACAGGAGGAGGGAGGAGGTTTTAAAGTAGTGGTTCTGCCAGATAATATTCCACCCGAATGAACCCTTATCCCAAAAGATTTTAGAGATGAGTATGAATCATCTTTGTCATTCTGGCCATGGAGTTCAAATGGACCGTGGTTGTAAACCTAATTCGTTTGATGTATACATGTGAAGGGGACTTGAATCCCCTACACATGTATGGTGGGGGTCGTCAAACTATGTATTTTATGTAAGCTGAGACGATATATATATATATGCTCTAGCCTGAGCCACGTACCCATTTTATTGACCAAACCTCTAAGGATGGATGAAGAGCTGGATTGACTGTGGACAGACTGCCGCAACCAGGATTCGAACCCATGCCATACTCGACCCTGATGGCTATGGTTTCGCCCTCTCTCACACAACAGATTCTTCTCTTTGGCCATGGCTTCGCCAAACGATCACCAGTCAAGACTAACCAACCCCCCAAAACAAAATGATCAATAAGATTCTTTCTTGGCGAAAGGTTCGAACGAAAACGGCTCACCGACCCCACTGGTCAAGGTTGAAAGTTTCAACATCTGCCGCTGGGACGAAAGTGAACAGGCCTCCAGTGTGGAAGATATTTAAAATGCGACTTCAGCAGACACCGTCCAAATATTCTTGCAACTGAGCAAAGTGGATCAGGCGAAATATTCGCACATCCCAGCTTAACTGAAGACTCAAACGATGCCTGATGTAACACACCACAGCTTCAAAGCTTAAAACAGGGAAATCTGTCGTTTGGAGAAGTGGCTTCGCTTGGAAAATGTGGAAGTCTCTTTTTTTTCTTCAACCATCCTTCGCTAACTCGGGAGAAAATGTCTCAAAAAGTTTTTTCTTTTTGGTGACGAAGTATATACATGCACCTCTGGGTCGAGAATGGAACGAACTTGACCAAATGAACTCACCTCCTTTCCACCCCCAAAAACGCCTGCTCAGGTCACATTCAAGTTGAAACTGGGACCTATCACGTGTATATATATATATATATATATATATATATATATATATATATATATATATATATTGGAAAGGATCAATTTTGCGCGTGATCAAGATATTCCTATGAGTCCACGGGGAAAATGAAATACGAAAAGTTCCCAAGTGCACTTTCGTGTCATAATCACATCATCAGGAGAGACACAAGAGAGAAATATAACAGTCAGTTGATATACATCGAAGAGACGACGCTAGGACGCCATTTGGTAAACATGTACCGACACCCCACAACTGAACGCTACCTCCCACACACCATGTTATACAGATGGGTCTGCCTCTACGATAGATCGCTAGAGATATTTTGAGGGAATGAAGAATTGGGCGATCAATCCCGCTAGCTCATACATGTACGTGTGCGTGCACGTGTCTGTGTGTGTGTGTGTATACTATCCTCATTGTCTGAAAATCAGTCCATGTACGACAATTTGACTGTAAGCGATTCTGTCGTTTCCACATCAGCATGAACTAACCTTCAAGATAAAATGCGATCTGTCAGATGTGGTAGAGGATAGATTGTCTTCCGACTGCCGTAAGATTGTGAGCTTCGAAATCTTCTCACAAGGATGATACACTCTCAAACATGAGTTTCTCTGAAGACGATGGAGGTGACTAAGAGGTTACTAAACATATGCCCCTTTCAAACCAGAGCAGCGCCCCACATCTACATGGCTTTCGAAACGAAATCAGTGGACACACTTAAAAACCACTGTGGCCTAAGTCGTGATGGGTTAATTACCTGATAACCAATGGGCCTTGACTCCACCAGCTGATACTGAGCAAAGAGAGAGGAGGATAAGTGGGTCATTTGAAGGGTGATAAGTTGGTTATTAAAAAAAAGGTCTCCCTTACACCTTCGACCACTATTCCCTCATGTAGAATCCATCTATAAAGAGAGACCATTTCAACACATGTGTACAATGAGAGCCTTTCCCCCACGAAGATATTCTTTCTCCCACGTGTCTCCACAAGTACCCCAGCTTCGTCTATTGCAAATAGATCATTGCATATGTCCCCCGTTCCTTCCCTCCCTCACTGACATGGGCTATCTGTGCCACTTCAGCCTACCTACAGGGTCGATTGGAGTGTACACACACACACACACTGAATGCGCCGCTTGGAGGCGGAAAACGGAATGGGTTAGGCGAGGAAAAGGAGAACGGGGACATTTGCATACACTGTGGGATGCAGTCCACGCATTATCACTGGTGCTACTGCGTGCGTCCGTCCGTGTCGTACAGTACACTACACACGGAGAGAGTTGGCGAGGGACGGACTTGAGACGTAAACTTTGGTTACGACCGCTGCGAATGCTCCCCCGTAACTCGTACACACACACACACACACACACACACGCGTATCCCTCCATGGGTTCTAACCCTGGGCGCGGCAGTTAACCCACAGTCATTCCCAGTTGTTCATCCTCTCCTAAGGGCTAGTCAATAGATAGGTACCTGGTCTAGCCTGGTGTGTGTGTGTGTGTGTGTGTGTGTGTGTGTGTGTGTGTGTGTGTGTCTACATAAGCGTATAGGCATGTTATATATATACAAAAAGGCTGAAATACGAGGCGAAACGCGTAGATAAACCTCCGTTTAACATAGTCATCAGACACGCAAGGCCACTTTATACAGCACTGATAATTCGACCACAAATTTTGGTCTGTAGAGCTGTGTGAGGAGAGGCAATCTACAATGCCTCTTTGGAGATGAAAATGCCTCTCAAAGACTCATCACAGACAGAATCTTGCAGATACACCCACACCACTCACTGTCTTCATTTCTACATATGACATGAATATGAGTGATAGTGAGGGACCATGTATAGTTTAACTGCCTATCTATTTTGAACAGATGGAGGGGAAAAAAGAGAATATTCGATTATGTATTCATGAACAGACGACCGTCCATACCAAGGGCGCAATAGCATTTGAATGACAAGTTCCCCTAAAGATAGAGCAAAACTCTCGTCTCCGTCTCTGGTCTACCTCAAAAAAAAAAACGAACACAAGAACACAAGAACACCCCAGGATGTGTACAGCTGTCACGGAGATCAAACGCGAACACAAGAACACCCCAGGATGTGTACAGCTGTCACGGAGGTCAAACGCGAACACAAGAACACATGAACACCCCAGGATGTGTACAGCTGTCACGGAGGTCAAACGCGAACACAAGAACACCCCAGGATGTGTACAGCTGTCACGGAGGTCAAACGCGAACACAAGAACACCCCAGGATGTGTACAGCTGTCACGGAGGTCAAACGCGAACACAAGAACACAAGAACACCCCAAGATGTGTACAGCTGTCACGGAGGTCAAACGCGAACACAAGAACACCCCAGGATGTGTACAGCTGTCACGGAGGTCAAACGCGAACACAAGAACACCCCAGGATGTGTACAGCTGTCACGGAGATCAAACGCGAACACAAGAACACACCCAAAAAGGTGTATTGTTATGGCGAAGGTAAATATGAAGAGTTTGACTTGTACACTGGGATTGAACTATTGACGCTGGGTGTGTCTTGGTTTCTACTCACTTTACGTCAAGGACTTGCCAGATAGTGAACGTAAGAGACGTATGTGGCTGCGACCACTAACGAGGCTTTGTGATTAACGACAGTGGATGCCAAACGAGCTGGGAGATCTCCAACGTACGTGGGGAAAAATAGATGGAGGTTAATGGAATGTTTTTACTATTCTGTCACAGTTAGATGACTTGGTGTGTGGGGGTGTGGGAAAGGGGAACTTAACAGGGCGTGAGATGAAGTTAATGGCTTCACGTCAACTCCAGGCATTCCTGTAAGCACGTCGCAAGCGCTTGGGACATAAAAAGACGTAATTTCTCGCACGTGGCAGTAAACCCGCGTGCATAAAACGTAAATATTACGATGGCGTGTCGCCTCCCGGGCCCGGCGCTGCTGTGTTTACGAGGTAACGAGGGTCCCAGTTCTACCCCTGGGGCGAGCAACGCCGCCTCACAACCTGCTGGGGGTAAGGACGAAGGCACAAATTATGAGCTGCTGGAGGTTGTGGCCTGCTGGAGGTTATGAGCTGCTGGAGGTTGTGGCCTGCTGGGGGTTATGAGCTGCTGGGGGTTGTGGCTCTGGACGGGGTTATGAGCTGCTGGAGGTTGTGGCCTGCTGGAGGTTGTGGCCTGCTGGAGGTTGTGGCCTGCTGGAGGTTATGAGCTGCTGGAGGTTGTGGCCTGCTGGAGGTTATGAGCTGCTGGAGGTTGTGGCCTGCTGGGGGTTATGAGCTGCTGGAGGTTGTGGCCTGCTGGAGGTTATGAGCTGCTGGAGGTTGTGGCCTGCTGGGGGTTATGAGCTGCTGGAGGTTGTGGCCTGCTGGGGGTTATGAGCTGCTGGAGGTTGTGGCCTGCTGGGGGTTATGAGCTGCTGGAGGTTGTGGCCTGCTGGGGGTTATGAGCTGCTGGAGGTTATGGCCTGCCGGGGGTTATGAGCTGCTGGAGGTTGTGGCCTGCTGGGGGTTATGAGCTGCTGGAGGTTGTGGCCTGCTGGGGGTTATGAGCTGCTGGAGGTTATGGCCTGCCGGGGGTTATGAGCTGCTGGAGGTTGTGGCCTGCTGGAGGTTATGAGCTGCTGGAGGTCGTGGCTCTGGGTACAAGCAGACTGCTGGTTTAGGGCGAGGTCACTGGTCTCTCTCTCTCTCTCTCTCTCTCTCTCTCTCTTGTGTGTGTGTGTGTGTGTGTGTGTGTGTGTGTGTGTTTGAACTTAATAACGTTGCGCATGTCTGAACTTAATAATGTCGTGCATGTCTGAACTCAATGTTGTCGGACATGTCTGAACTTAATGATGTGGTGCATGTCTGAACTTAATAAGGTCGTGCATGTCTGAACTTAATGTTGTCGTGCATGTCTGAACTTAATGATGTGGTGCATGTCTGAACTTAATAATGTCGTGCATGTCTGAACTTAATAATGTCGTGCATGTCTGAACTTAATAATGTCGTGCATGTCTGAACTTAATAATGTCGTGCATGTCTGAACTTAATAATGTCGTGTATGTCTGAACTTAATAATGTAGGACATGTCTGAACTTAATAATGTCGTATACATTTGAACTTAATGTCGTGCATGTCTGAACTTAATAATGTCGTCCACATCTGGACCTAATAATGTCGTGCATGTCTGAACTTGACGATGTTGCATGTCTGAACTTAATCACGTCGTGCATGTCTGAACTTAATAGTGTCTTGCATATCTGAACTTAATCACGTCGTGCATGTCTGAACTTAATAATGTCGTGCATTTTCCACGCGAAATCGTAAACATCTCTTACAGTCTCCCTTGACAGAGGTTGTGCCGAGCGAGAAGACTCGCCCCAGTGGGGTTCACAGACGCCAACCTACATCCAGTGGGGTTGACAGACGCCAACCTACATCCAGTGGGGTTGACAGACACCAACCTACATCCAGTGGGGTTGACAGACGCCAACCTACATCCAGTGGGGTTGACAGACGCCAACCTACATCCAGTGGGGTTGACAGACACCAACCTACATCCAGTGGGGTTGACAGACGCCAACCTACATCCAGTGGGGGTGACAGACGCCAACCTACATCCAGTGCGGTTGACAGACACCAACCTACATCCAGTGGGGTTCACAGACGCCAACCTACATCCAGTGGGGTTGACAGACACCAACCTACATCCAGTGGGGTTGACAGACGCCAACCTACATCCAGTGGGGTTGACAGACGCCAACCTACATCCAGTGGGGTTGACAGACACCAACCTACATCCAGTGGGGTTGACAGACGCCAACCTACATCCAGTGGGGTTGACAGACACCAACCTACATCCAGTGGGGTGACAGACGCCAACCTACATCCAGTGGGGTTGACAGACGCCAACCTACATCCAGTGGGGTTGACAGACGCCAACCTACATCCAGTGGGGTTGACAGACGCCAACCTACATCCAGTGGGGTTGACAGACACCAACCTACATCCAGTGGGGTTGACAGACGCCAACCTACATCCAGTGGGGTTGACAGACACCAACCTACATCCAGTGGGGTTGACAGACGCCAACCTACATCCAGTGGGGTTGACAGACGCCAACCTACATCCAGTGGGGTTGACAGACCCAACCTACATCCAGTGGGGTTGACAGACGCCAACCTACATCCAGTGGGGTTGACAGACGCCAACCTACATCAGTGGGGTTGACAGACGCCAACCTACATCCAGTGGGGTTGACAGACGCCAACCTACATCCAGTGGGGTTGACAGACGCCAACCTACATCCAGTGGGGTTGACAGACGCCAACCTACATCCAGTGGGGTTGACAGACGCCAACCTACATCCAGTGGGGTTGACAGACGCCAACCTACATCCAGTGGGGTTGACAGACGCCAACCTACATCCAGTGGGGTTGACAGACGCCAACCTACATCCAGTGGGGTTGACAGACGCCAACCTACATCCAGTGGGGTTGACAGACACCAACCTACATCCAGTGGGGTTGACAGACGCCAACCTACATCCAGTGGGGTTGACAGACGCCAACCTACATCCAGTGGGGTTGACAGACGCCAACCTACATCCAGTGTGGGTGACAGACGCCAACCTACATCCAGTGGGGTTGACAGACGCCAACCTACATCCAGTGGGGTTGACAGACGCCAACCTACATCCAGTGGGGTTGACAGACGCCAACCTACATCCAGTGGGGTTGACAGACGCCAACCTACATCCAGTGGGGTTGACAGACGCCAACCTACATCCAGTGGGGTTGACAGACGCCAACCTACATCCAGTGGGGTTGACAGACGCCAACCTACATCCAGTGGGGTTGACAGACGCCAACCTACATCCAGTGGGGTTGACAGACGCCAACCTACATCCAGTGTGGGTGACAGACGCCAACCTACATCCAGTGGGGTTGACAGACGCCAACCTACATCCAGTGGGGGTGACAGACGCCAACCAGCATGTAGTGGGGTTGACAGACACCAACCTACATCCAGTGGGGTTGACAGACACCAACCTACATCCAGTGGGGTTGACAGACGCCAACCTACATCCAGTGGGGGTGACAGACACCAACCTACATCCAGTGGGGTTGACAGATGCCAACCTACATCCAGTGGGGTTGACAGACACCAACCTACATCCAGTGGGGTTGACAGACGCCAACCTACATCCAGTGGGGGTGACAGACACCAACCTACATCCAGTGGGGTTGACAGACGCCAACCTACATCCAGTGGGGTTGACAGATGCCAACCTACATCCAGTGGGGTTGACAGACGCCAACCTACATCCAGTGGGGTTGACAGACACCAACCTACATCCAGTGGGGTTGACAGACGCCAACCTACATCCAGTGGGGTTGACAGACGCCAACCTACATCCAGTGGGGTTGACAGATGCCAACCTACATCCAGTGGGGTTGACAGACGCCAACCTACATCCAGTGGGGTTGACAGACACCAACCTACATCCAGTGGGGTTGACAGATGCCAACCTACATCCAGTGGGGTTGACAGACACCAACCTACATCCAGTGGGGTTGACAGACGCCAACCTACATCCAGTGGGGTTGACAGACGCCAACCTACATCCAGTTGGGTTGACAGACACCAACCTACATCCAGTGGGGGTGACAGACACCAACCTACATCCAGTGGGGTTGACAGACACCAACCTACATCCAGTGGGGTTGACAGACGAAAACCTACATCCAGTGGGGTTGACAGACGCCAACCTACATCCAGTGGGGTTGACAGACGCCAACCTACATCCAGTGGGGTTGACAGATGCCAACCTACATCCAGTGGGGTTGACAGACGCCAACCTACATCCAGTGGGGTTGACAGACGCCAACCTACATCCAGTGGGGTTGACAGACGCCAACCTACATCCAGTGGGGTTGACAGATGCCAACCTACATCCAGTGGGGTTGACAGACACCAACTACATCCAGTGGGGTTGACAGACGCCAACCTACATCCAGTGGGGTTGACAGATGCCAACCTACATCCAGTGGGGTTGACAGACACCAACCTACATCCAGTGGGGTTGACAGACACCAACCTACATCCAGTGGGGTTGACAGACGCCAACCTACATCCAGTGGGGTTGACAGATGCCAACCTACATCCAGTGGGGTTGACAGACACCAACCTACATCCAGTGGGGTTGACAGACACCAACTTTGTAACCAGCAGTTCGCGCCCCGTAATCGCCGTTAGCGTTCGGTCTTCAGCCACGCGTGTAAAATACCGGAGGGGGACGACAGGTGAAAAATGGAGGAAATTTGAATTTATAGTGAAATCATCCGTGTATGTCGAGAGGTAGGTGGGGAGGGACGACACACCCGTCCACCAATACGCTCGCCCCACTGTAGTCAGGAAGAGGAAGAAGAGGAGGAAGAAGGAGGAAGAAGGAGAAAGGAGGAGGAGGAAGAAGGAGGAAGAAGGAGGAGGAGGAAGAGGAAGGAGTGAGGGGGAATATAACTTGCGTTTTGGGCTGTTCGTTCATTGCAAAAATGGAGGAGGTGAGCCATTTAACACCATGATCCTTGTGAAATAACTTTGTAGTCCTCACTTGTCGCCTTGCTTGGTGTTTATTTCATATTACCTCCTCAGCCATGGCATATTCTCGTGACATATCACTCATTAATTAAATGCTAAATTCGTCTCTAACTCTTAATATAATCAAATGCTATAAGGTTCTGGAAACACGATCTATCTTGAAATATTCATATGTACATATCATCAATTTATATAGAAAAGGATAGACTTGCTGTACAGGACGAGACGTTGCAGAAGAATAGACTGGTTGGAGAGGACGAGACGTTGCAAGAGGATAGAATGGGTAGACGAGACGTCATTGTGAGTTGGCGAAGTTCCTCACCTCCTTGGAGACAGTGACCCAGCCCGGGGGGTCATAGCATTCAACATCCACTAAGACATCCCGGTAAGCTAGTACCTCGATTTGTTACAAAAGGTGTCTTTATACAGTGTGCATGGCTCGCGTCCCACCTTGTGTGGGTAATGAGACAATGATAACATCCCATTCCAACAGGGCAGTTTGTGTGGGGTCGATCCTGGTCGAGCAGTAAGCCACCAGTCATGGTCCCCAGCTGGGAAGAGTCTTAAGGACGTGTTTGACCCCAGCGCCGTTGTAGGAAACGCGATCACGGACCGACCTGACGTGGAGGAGGACGAGGATCCATTGCTTGGCCACAGACACACTCACGTCCACAGACCTGACTGCCTTGGTCCACCTACTGAAAATCCAGCCAAGACCAAGTGTTACACACGCAAGTCAACTTTCATCACTAGAGAACAACAAGTCCCTTGCAAGTGAGAATTACCATGTTTAGTTACTATTAGCATTTGTGTTACGAGGCAGGACACATTATTTCTGATACTATGAGTAGCCTTAGATAACTAAGCAGTTCTGTTAGGATACATGCCACATTATCTCAGATACTGTGAGTAGCCTTGGATGTTTTAACATTAAGTAAACGTCCGCTGACCCATATATAATGATTAGCTAAGTTAATAGTGTCGCAACCAGTTAGATATTACGATTCTACTCTGCGTGCTCACATACATTTCATTGTCATGTTATGTGTAGCCATGTCATTCTATTTAGGTATTAAATGTAAGAAGGTTATTGGCTTGTGCTCAACTCACAGGGAAGTAAGTAGTCAAAATCAAACCATGGCTTATGGGCCCCCATGATAATCTTACTTGATCATCAACAATCAATTTCGTGCATCTCTTTCCTATTTTCTCTACCTCTACATTTGGTAGGAGGAGCGTGGTTGCCGAGTACACTACTCGCCATCTGTAGGCCAGGGAAAGATGGAGACTTGGATAATTGTGTTACCTATTATCTGTGTGTCAAAACCAGCTGCGATGGACAGGGTTTGTGGTGTGAGATGGGAATGTTTAACGGCAGTTGGGGCGTTGCAGCGTATCGGGTATTAACCAGCCAGAGGAACGGTAATTATGTCTAGATCTCTCGAAAAATGAGCTGGACATTTGTAGATGGGTCGCAGGGCTTGAAAGTACATACCCGCGACTCCAGCCAGGTAGGTTGTGGACCAGAACTGAGGTGCAGGTGGCGTGCCAGGAGGATGGGTTAGAATGGTACAATTATAGGCCTGGTATCCCTTCAGTGTGGGCTGGGGACAGGAGAGAGAGCACACAGCTAGTGGTCAGGCATCGTAGCTGCACTGAGGAACCTCGACCAATGGACCAGACAGTAGGGAAGTGTTGGTAGAGTTCAGGCAGTCATGAGGGATCATGAATGAGGGTAGTAGCAGCCTCTAGCATGTAAGGATAGAAAGAAAAAAGGGTTGCAAAGTGGAATGACGATATTTTGATTACAGGGGTCGAATGTAAGAGGATAGAATTGTTGGAGAAAAGACGAGACGTCATTGTGAGTCGGTGAAGTTCCTCACCTCCTTGGAGATAGTGACCCAGCCCGGGGGGTCATAGCATTCAACATCCACTAAGACATCCCGGTAAGCTAGTACCTCGATTTGTTACAAAAGGTGTCTTTATACAGTGTGCATGGCTCGCGTCCCCTTGTGAGGGTAATGAGACAATGATAACTTCCCATTCCAACAGGGCAGTTTGTGTGGGGTCGATCCTGGTCGAGCAGTAAGGCACCAGTCATGGTCCCCAGCTGGGAAGAGTCTTAAGGACGTGTTTGACCCCAGCGCCGTTGTAGGAAACGCGATCACGGACCGACCTGACGTGGAGGAGGACGAGGATCCATTGCTTGGCCACAGACACACTCACCTCCACAGACCTGACTGCCTTGGTCCACTTACTGAAAATCCAGCCAAGACCAAGTGTTACACACGCAAGTCAACTTTCATAGCCTTAGATATCTAAGCAGTTCTGTTAGGATACATGCCACAATATCTCAGATACTGTGAGTAGCCTTAGACATTTCAACATTAAGTAAACGTCCGTGGAGGCATGCATAGTGATTAGCTAAGTTAATAGTGTCGCAACCAGTTAGATATTACGATTCCAGTCACTGTGTGCTCACGTACATTTAACTGTCATGTTATGTGTAGCCATGTCATTCTATTTATGTATTACATATAGAAAGGTTATTGGCTTCTTCTCATCCTACAGGGGAGTGAGTAGTCAAAATTAAACCATGGCTTGTGGGCCCCTATGATAATCTTGCTGTGGACCAGGACTGAGATGCAGCTGGCGCCAGGAGAGAGCACACAGCTAGTGGTCAGGCATCGTAGCTGCACTGAGGAACCTCGACCAATGGACCAGACAGTAGGGAAGTGTTGGTAGAGTTCAGGCAGTCATGAGGGATCATGAATGAGGGTAGTAGCAGCCTCTAGCATGTAAGGATAGAAAGAAAAAAGGGTTGCAAAGTGGAATGATGATATTTTGATTACAGGGGTCGAATGTAAGAGGATAGAATTGTTGGAGAAAAGACGAGACGTCATTGTGAGTCGGTGAAGTTCCTCACCTCCTTGGAGACAGTGACCCAGCCCGGGGGGTCATAGCATTCAACATCCACTAAGACATCCCGGTAAGCTAGTACCTCGATTTGTTACAAAAGGTGTCTTTATACAGTGTGCATGGCTCGCGTCCCCTTGTGAGGGTAATGAGACAATGATAACTTCCCATTCCAACAGGGCAGTTTGTGTGGGGTCGATCCTGGTCGAGCAGTAAGGCACCAGTCATGGTCCCCAGCTGGGAAGAGTCTTAAGGACGTGTTTGACCCCAGCGCCGTTGTAGGAAACGCGATCACGGACCGACCTGACGTGGAGGAGGACGAGGGTCCATTGCTTGGCCACAGACACACTCACGTCCACAGACCTGACTGCCTTGGTCCACCTACTGAAAATACAGCCAAGACCAAGTGTTACACACGCAAGTCAACTTTCATAGCCTTAGATATCTAAGCAGTTCTGTTAGGATACATGCCACAATATCTCAGATACTGTGAGTAGCCTTAGACATTTCAACATTAAGTAAACGTCCGCGGAGCCATGCATAGTGATTAGCTAAGTTAATAGTGTCGCAACCAGTTAGATATTACGATTCCAGTCACTGTGTGCTCACGTACTGTCATGTTATGTGTAGCCATGTCATTCTATTTATGTATTACATATAGAAAGGTTATTGGCTTCTTCTCATCCTACAGGGGAGTGAGTAGTCAAAATTAAACCATGGCTTGTGGGCCCCTATGATAATCTTGCTGTGGATCAGGACTGAGATGCAGCTGGCGCCAGGAGAGAGCACACAGCTAGTGGTCAGGCATCGTAGCTGCACTGAGGAACCTCGACCAATGGACCAGACAGTAGGGAAGTGTTGGTAGAGTTCAGGCAGTCATGAGGGATCATGAATGAGGGTAGTAGCAGCCTCTAGCATGTCAGGATAGAAGAAAAACAGGTGGCAAAGTGGAATGATGATATTTTCATTACAGGGGTCGAATGGAAGAGGATAGAATTGTTGGACAAAAGACGAGACGTCATTGTGAGTGGGTGAAGTTCCTCACCTCCTTGGAGACAGTGACCCAGCCCGGGGGGTCATAGCATTCAACATCCACTAAGACATCCCGGTAAGCTAGTACCTCGATTTGTTACTAAAGGTGTCTTTATACAGTGTGCATGGCTCGCGTCCGACCTTGTGAGGGTAATGAGACAATGATAACTTCCCATTCCAACAGGGTAGTTTGTGTGGGGTCGATCCTGGTCGAGCAGTAAGCCACCAGTCATGGTCCCCAGCTGGGAAGAGTCTTAAGGACGTGTTTGACCCCAGCGCCGTTGTAGGAAACGCGATCACGGACCGACCTGACGTGGAGGACGAGGATCCATTGCTTGGCCACAGACACACTCACGTCCACAGACCTGACTGCCTTGGTCCACCTACTGAAAATCCAGCCAAGACCAAGTGTTACACACGCAAGTCAACTTTAATAGCCTTAGATATCTAAGCAGTTCTGTTAGGATACATGCCACAATATCTCAGATACTGTGAGTAGCCTTAGACATTTCAACATTAAGTAAACGTCCGTGGAGCCATGCATAGTGATTAGCTAAGTTAATAGTGTCGCAACCAGTTAGATATTACGATTCCAGTCACTGTGTGCTCACGTACTGTCATGTTATGTGTAGCCATGTCATTCTATTTATGTATTACATATAGAAAGGTTATTGGCTTCTTCTCATCCTACAGGGGAGTGAGTAGTCAAAATTAAACCATGGCTTGTGGGCCCCTATGATAATCTTGCTGTGGACCAGAACTGAGGTGCAGGTGGCGCCAGGAGAGAGCACACAGCTAGTGGTCAGGCATCGTAGCTGCACTGAGGAACCTCGACCAATGGACCAGACAGTAGGGAAGTGTTGGTAGAGTTCAGGCAGTCATGAGGGATCATGAATGAGGGTAGTAGCAGCCTCTACCATGTCAGGATAGAAGAAAAAAGGGTTGCAATTTGGAATGATGATATTTTCTTTACAGGGGTCGAATGTAAGAGGATAGAATTGTTTTTTTGGACAAATGACGAGACGTCATTGTGAGTCGGTGAAGTTCCTCACCTCCTTGGAGACAGTGACCCAGCCCGGGGGGTCATAGCATTCAACATCCACTAAGACATCCCGGTAAGCTAGTGCCTCGATTTGTTACAAAAGGTGTCTTTATACAGTGTGCATGGCTCGCGTCCCCTTGTGAGGGTAATGAGACAATGATAACTTCCCATTCCAACAGGGCAGTTTGTGTGGGGTCGATCCTGGTCGAGCAGTAAGGCATCAGTCATGGTCCCCAGCTGGGAAGAGTATTAAGGACGTGTTTGACCCCAGCGCCGTTGTAGGAAACGCGATCACGGACCGACCTGACGTGGAGGAGGACGAGGGTCCATTGCTTGGCCACAGACACACTCACGTCCACAGACCTGACTGCCTTGGTCCACCTACTGAAAATCCAGCCAAGACCAAGTGTTACACACGCAAGTCAACTTTCATAGCCTTAGATATCTAAGCAGTTCTGTTAGGATACATGCCACAATATCTCAGATACTGTGGGTAGCCTTAGATGTTTTAACATTAAGTAAACGTACGCGGAGCCATGCATAATGATTAGCTAAGTTAATAGTGTCGCAACCAGTGAGATATTACGATTCCAGTCACTGTGTGCTCACGTACATTTGATTGTCATGTTATGTGTAGCCATGTCATTCTATTTAGGTATTAAATGTAAGAAGGTTATTGGCTTCTTCTCATCCCACAGGGAAGTGAGTAGTCAAAATTAAACCATGGCTTATGGGCCCCCATGGTAATCTTGCTTGATCATCATTAATCAATTTCGTACATCTCTTTATCATTTTCTCTACCTCTACATTTGGTAGGAGGAGCGTGGTTGCCGAATACACTACTCGCCATCTGTAGGCTAGGGAAAGATGGAGACTTGGATAATTGTGTTAGCTATTATCTGTGTGTCAAAACCAGCTGCGATGGACAGGGTTTGTGGTGTGAGATGGGAATGTTTAACGGCAGTTGGGGCGTTGCAGCGTATCGGGTATTAACCAGCCAGAGGAACGGTTATTATGTCTAGATCTCTCGAAAAATGAGCTGGACAATTGTAGATGGGTCGCAGGGCTTGAAAGTACATACCCATGACTCCAGCCAGGTAGGTTGTGGACCAGGACTGAGGTGCAGGTGGCGTGCCAGGAGGATGGGTTAGAATGGTACAATTATAGGCCTGGTATCCCTTCAGTGTGGGCTGGGGACTGGAGAGAGAGCACACAGCTAGTGGTCAGGCATCGTAGCTGCACTGAGGAACCTCGACCAATGGACCAGACAGTAGGGAAGTGTTGGTAGAGTTCAGGCAGTCATGAGGGATCATGAATGAGGGTAGTAGCAGCCTCTACCATGTCAGGATAGAAGAAAAACAGGTGGCAAAGTGGAATGATGATATTTTCATTACAGGGGTCGAATGTAAGAGGATAGAATTGTTGGAGAAAAGACGAGACGTCATTGTGAGTCGGTGAAGTTACTCACCTCCTTGGAGACAGTGACCCAGCCCGGTTGGGTCATAGCATTCAACATCCACTAAGATATCCCGGTAAGCTAGTACCTCGATTTGTTACAAAAGGTGTCTTTATACAGTGTGCATGGCTTGCGTCCCACCTTGTGAGGGTAATGAGACAATGATAACTTCCCATTCCAACAGGGCAGTTTGTGTGGGGTCGATCCT
Source organism: Panulirus ornatus (assembly GCF_036320965.1). Taxonomy (NCBI): domain Eukaryota; kingdom Metazoa; phylum Arthropoda; class Malacostraca; order Decapoda; family Palinuridae; genus Panulirus; species Panulirus ornatus. Next base: position 5,843,575 of record NC_092241.1, on the reverse strand, counting down.
GGTCGAGCAGTAAGCCACCAGTCATGGTCCCCAGCTGGGAAGAGTCTTAAGGACGTGTTTGACCCCAGCGCCGTTGTAGGAAACGCGATCACGGACCGACCTGACGTGGAGGAGGACGAGGGTCCATTGCTTGGCCACAGACACACTCACGTCCACAGACCTGACTGCCTTGGTCCACCTACTGAAAATCCAGCCAAGACCAAGTGTTACACACGCAAGTCAACTTTCATCACCAGAGAACAACAAGTCCCTTGCAAGTGAGAATTACCATGTTTAGTTACTATTAGCATTTGTGTTACGAGGCAGGACACATTATTTCTGATACTATGAGTAGCCTTAGATATCTAAGCAGTTGTGTTAGGATACATGCCACATAATCTCAGATACTGTGAGTAGCCTTAGATATCTTAACATTAAGTAAACGTCCGCGGAGCCATGCATAATGATTAGCTAAGTTAATAGTGTCGCAACCAGTTAGATATTACGATTCCAGTCACTGTGTGCTCACGTACATTTGATTGTCATGTTATGTGTAGCCATGTCATTCTATTTAGGTATTAAATGTAAGAAGGTTATTGGCTTCTCCTCATCCCACAGGGAAGTGAGTAGTCAAAATTAAACCATGGCTTGTGGGCCCCCATGATAATCTTGCTGTGGACCAGAACTGAGGTGCAGGTTGCGTGCCAGGAGGATGGGTTAGAATGGTACAATTATAGGCCTGGTATCCCTTCAGTGTGGGCTGGGGACAGGAGAGAGAGCACACAGCTAGTGGTCAGGCATCGTAGCTGCACTGAGGAACCTCGACCAATGGACCAGACAGTAGGGAAGTGTTGGTAGAGTTCAGGCAGTCATGAGGGATCATGAATGAGGGTAGTAGCAGCCTCTAGCATGTCAGGATAGAAAGAAAAAAGGTGGCAAAGTGGAATGATGATATTTTCTTTACAGGGGTCGAATGTAAGAAGATAGAATTGTTGGACAAAAGACGAGACGTCGGTGAAGTTCCTCACCTCCTTGGAGACAGTGACCCAGCCCGGGGGGGTCATAGCATTCAACATCCACTAAGACATCCCGGTAAGCTAGTACCTCGATTTGTTACAAAAGGTGTCTTTATACAGTGTGCATGGCTCGCGTCCCCTTGTGACAATAACTTCCGATTCCAACAGGGCAGTTTGTGTGGCGTCGATCCTGGTCGAGCAGCAAGCCATTAGTCATGGTCTCAGGTGGGAGGATTCGTAAGGACGTGGTTGACCCAGCGCTGTTGGGTCCATCCTGGTCGAGCAGTAACGCATCAGTTATGGTCCCCAGCTGGGAAGAGTTTTAAGGACGTGTTTGACCCCAGCGCCGTTGTAGGAAACGCGATCACGGACCGACCTGACGTGGAGGACGAGGGTCCATTGCTTGGCCACAGACACACTGTTACACACGCAAGTCAACTTTCATAGCCTTAGATATCTAAGCAGTTCTGTTAGGATACATGCCACAATATCTCAGATACTGTGAGTAGCCTTAGACATTTCAACATTAAGTAAACGTCCGCGGAGCCATGCATAGTGATTAGCTAAGTTAATAGTGTCGCAACCAGTTAGATATTACGATTCCAGTCACTGTGTGCTCACGTACTGTCATGTTATGTGTAGCCATGTCATTCTATTTATGTATTACATATAGAAAGGTTATTGGCTTCTTCTCATCCTACAGGGGAGTGAGTAGTCAAAAATTAAACCATGGCTTGTGGGCCCCATGATAATCTTGCTGTGGACCAGGACTGAGATGCAGCTGGCGCCAGGAGAGAGCACACAGCTAGTGGTCAGGCATCGTAGCTGCACTGAGGAACCTCGACCAATGGACCAGACAGTAGGGAAGTGTTGGTAGAGTTCAGGCAGTCATGAGGGATCATGAATGAGGGTAGTAGCAGCCTCTAGCATGTCAGGATAGAAAGAAAAAAGGTGGCAAAGTGGAATGATGATATTTTCTTTACAGGGGTCGAATGTAAGAAGATAGAATTGTTGGACAAAAGACGAGACGTCGGTGAAGTTCCTCACCTCCTTGGAGACAGTGACCCAGCCCGGGGGGGTCATAGCATTCAACATCCACTAAGACATCCCGGTAAGCTAGTACCTCGATTTGTTACAAAAGGTGTCTTTATACAGTGTGCATGGCTCGCGTCCCCTTGTGACAATAACTTCCGATTCCAACAGGGCAGTTTGTGTGGCGTCGGTCCTGGTCGAGCAGCAAGCCATTAGTCATGGTCTCAGGTGGGAGGATTCGTAAGGACGTGGTTGACCCAGCGCTGTTGGGTCCATCCTGGTCGAGCAGTAACGCATCAGTTATGGTCCCCAGCTGGGAAGAGTTTTAAGGACGTGTTTGACCCCAGCGCCGTTGTAGGAAACGCGATCACGGACCGACATGACGTGGGAGGATCCATTGCTTGGCCACCGACACACTCACGTCCACAGACCTGACTGCCTTGGTCCACCTGCTGAAAATCCAGCCAAGACCAAGAGTTACACACGCAAGTCAACTTTCATCACCAGAGAAGAACAAGTGCCTTGCAACTGGGAATTTTGATGCTGGGCACATTATTTGTGCTACCAGGAGTAGCTTTCGACATCTCAGCAGCTGTACAGAGATGCATGGCCCTGCTATTTCAGATATTGTGAATAGCCTTATATATCTAATATTAGGGCCAACGTTCCGTGGAGACATGCATAATGATTACTTAAGGTAATAGTGTCGCAACCAGTTAGATATGAAAATTTTTCGTCACTGTGCTCATGTATATTTATTTATGTTGTGTACACCCATGTCATTCTATATTGATTTCTATTCCTACAAAGAATTAATTATTGAATGTTTTTTTTCAGTATGTTGATCGATTTGTTTTATTCATGTCTGAATTTATAATTAAACCATGGGTATGTACCATCATTTAACTATGAAATATGTATTTAGTATAACTATCAATAAAAATGAAACTATAGTTTCCTTGTGTGTACAATATATGTTTTTCTCATTTTCTAAACCTTTATACATATATATATATATATATATATATATACACTGAATAACGCTATACAGTATCTTTTGTTATATAAATTGTGTTTTTTTTTATATCATAATCACATTAATCGCGCACAATATTTGCCTTAACATAAAATTCCAAAGCAAGAGAATCATTCTTTATCACAATTTGGCTTAAAAAAAAAAAAAGGACAGGATACATATATTAGGTGACAAGACACAGTTACCCCGAAGTGACATTCTGTGTAATTTACTGCATCGCGGCATCACTCATAGCATATGCAGAAAACACAGTTGCCTATAGTGTTCACACGAGGAAAAATCCACATGACCTGCCTGGCTTGCATGATGGCTTAAAAACTCACGACCAAGCACTCATTGGGGTTCCATCAAAGGGGCAGCCATCCGGCAGAGGCCTCTCCCGCCCTCATACCTCCTCTGGACGACCACCCCTACATCTTCTCAATGACAGGGAGGTGACCTTTCCCAGGTCTAACCTCCTGTCTGACCTGGGCGGGGGGGGGGGGGGGGGGGGGGTTCAAATCCTAACAGGCCGTGGGGGAGGCCTAAGAATCTATCGAACCCCCCCCTGTTCACAACGTGGCCTACCTTTAACATGCACTGTATAGCATGGAAAGGCAGGTCCATAAGACACACCTCTCTCTCCTCTTGCGTTAGGAGAGGGACGCGCACAGTCTGTCAACACATTACCTGTGCCGACAACAATATGAATCTCTAAATTATACTCTTGAAGGAACAAGGTCCACCCGGTTAACCTCTGACTCCCATCCAGGAGAACTTGAGGGATGGGAGTCGGTATACACCACTAGATGGTGAGGTCATCTGTTTCGGCTCCTGACCAGCGGCTAACAGGGTGTCGACCCCTCTCTTCGTCCTCCTGCAAGAAGACAGCACCAGCTCCCACATCAGTGGCAGCTAGCCTGTTTGGAGCCTGCAAAACAGAACTATGAAAAAGTATGTTTCTTAACTGACGAGAGAGAGGCTCTGTCACACTGCTCTTTCCAAATATATCTGACAATCTTTTTTTTCAATAATGAACATCGTATAGTATCCAACCATACCCTGAAAACATGTCATTTCTCTTCTAGATCGGGAGGCACATGAAGGGGTTCAAGCTTGGACCTTCACTGCTGGGAGGAGGAGAGGAACTGCAACTCCTCCTTGCTGGTGGTAGATCCCGTCGAACTTGGGTATGTAAGGGCTACGAGCGAGCTCCTCCGCGACTGACGCGGCTCCAGCAGGTAGTCCAGCTCCTCCCTAAGGATGATGGCTTGTCTTGGACTTACCAGAGAAGGAGCCTGTTCAATAGACTGAACATCTCCCACCTCTACGTCAGAGTTCGTCAGGAAGACCTGTTCTAATAGGCTTTGGCAGACCTCTGGGTGTGTCGACAGCAGGACAGACCTCCCCACCCGTCGCTTCCCTGCCAGGTGCGACAGCTTCTCCTCCTCCTTCCTGTCCACCCCTTCGTCAGGTCTCTAGGGCGGTGCCCTAGCTACATCGTCTTCCTCGTCACACACAGCTCTCGCTCGAAGGTGATTCATGTGAGCTAGAAAATTCTGCTTGGAAGGGAGAGAATCATGATTAAAATATCGTTTAAGCAACAGTTGGTTGGCGGTAACAAAGGCAACATCTCGTCGCCCGTCTCAAAGCTCCTCAATCGAGACCGTCTCTCCTGCCAGCTCTTCATTCGATCCCTGGGTCTCTCGTGAATGGGCCCCTCGAGACAAATCATCAACCTCACCCACCGACTCTTGTTCGGGTTCCAAATCAGCACAGGAGGTATCACACAGCTTCTCCTCGCTAGTTTCACGCACTAGCCCCACTTCACCGACCTCATTCTCAGAGATTATCCTCAATTCCTCCTACTCAACGGAGTCCAGACTAGTGAGGAAGGCATCACACAGCTCCCCTTGCCTCATTCTCAGAGATTGTCCTCAATTCCTCCGACTCAACGGAGTCCAGACTAGTGAGGAAGGCATAACACAGCTCCCCTTGCCTCATTCTCAGAGAATTATTCCTCCTACTCAACGGAGTCCAGACCAGTGAAGAAGGTAGAACACAGCCCCACTTCACTGGCCTCATTCTCAGAGAATGTCCTCAGTTCCTCCACCTCAACAACTATGTCCTCAGGCACCTTGAATGCCACGGACATGGTATCTACCTACTCTGGGAGGTGCGTGGTCTCTGCGGACTCGACCAGTCCCAAAGGCAACATTGGAATCATTTTTCCTTCCGCTAGGTCACTGCCAAACCCAAAGTCCACTCCTGAGACAGGCAACCCCATTCACAATCCCCACAAAAGCAGGGCCCATGAAGAGGTCTGTTTCCACACACACATGGGCTAGTGGGGCTGCCTCAAGCCTCCACAGCCCGTCTAACAAGACTCAATCTTCAGACTCTCTTACCGGCACCAAAGCCATTCAACTTCAGGAACTGCAGCGCACCAGGATCCCGCCACACGGTCTCTCTACTTCGTACTCCACATCTCCTGACATCGCCCTCAAACATGAACCATAGATGGGCTGCCAATCTCGCAGCCTCCTCCACTTTACTGAGGGCAAGGAGAGCCTAAACATTACCAAGTGGCCATATGGTAGAGAAGAGACTCACTGCCCTACTCTTTGTTGAGTTTCTGGATGCCTTCACCCTATCCTAGCACTCCCTCACCTGGTGCCCCACCCTTGCCACAATCATAACACGGCCGAGCTCTCTCTCTCTCTCTCTCTCTCTCTCTCTCTCTCTCTCTCACCCCATATGGCCCTCGGGAACGAGGCAAATTCAGGCGGGGTTACAGTATCATTGCATTAACCTTTGCCATCAAAAAAAAAAACCCTTTTTGAACGTCTCTCCTTACCAAGTGTGCGAGTGAGGGCGCACTGGTCCGCTCGTACCCCCTAGCCTTGTGAAGAGAAATCCCTTCTTTATCAATGACATAATTTAGCAGTTCAGTAGGGTACACTGTTCTTACATTCCAATCCTCACGTAGCATTGACTCTTGAAGTTCCGCAAACTCACGAACTTGGCCGGGGCGTAGCCACTACCTGCAGAAATCGCCCCCTTTCCACCAAGATATTCTACGTACGTCTTGATCAGGACTCTGAACACTTAGTTCTATACTTTGTTAAAGCTTCTGGAGTGAACTCATAAACTTTAACAACATAACATCCTTTACAACCTCATAACCAGGACACTGGTCACTAGACAACGTGGCGAATGTGGTCTGAGTCAATTGCCTACAACGATAGATTGTAACAAAATCGACCAAGACGACTAAGGGCCATGAGAAGCCATTAGCAACATTTTCAAACATACGAAAAATAACTTTGCGACGTCATTTGTACAGAACTTTGGTACAAAAACTTGTGTGTTTCCCGTAAAATCAAACATTACAAGCACTGTTTATTAAGAACGTGTCATAACGTCGGCCGAAGGTGTGGGGGTCTGACACCACTCCCACTCATTCCTTCATGGCCCAAAGGGGGCAAGCAATGAAGAACATGGCCATAGTCGACGATATAATACATACACACACACACGCCCACACACACGCATATATACACGCCCACACACACGCATATATACATACCTATACATTTCAACGGATACATACACATACACAGCTCTGTTGAGCTGGGTGAGGTGTGTCTTTACCCATTTACCAGGCAACATTGTACCTTAATGCACCTGAGGTTGGTTTAACACTATATGGTACTTCGAGGTTCACCACCCACCAGAGGGTGGAGGACGAGGCGTCTGTGGGTGGGGCCATTATTGCCGGTGGGGGGGTACAGGGTAACAGATGTCTCTCTCTCTCTCTCTCTCTCTCTCTCTCTCTCTCTCTCTCTCTCTCTCTCTCTCTCTCTGGGAGATCTTCTGCTGTGGGAAGTTACGTAGGTGGCAGAATGCCTTTGATGTGATCAATGCCTTCCTTCTTGGATGATCAATGCCTTGATTATTGGATGATCAATGCCATGCTTACTGGATGATCAATGCCTTGCTTATTGGATGATCAGTCTTGCTTACTGGATGATCAGTCTTGCTTACTGGATGATCAATACCTTGCTTACTGGATGATCAATGCCTTGCTTATTGGATGATCAATGCCTTGCTCCTTGGATGACCAATGCCTTTCTTACTCAATGATCAATGGCTTACTTACTGGATGATCAATGCTTTGCTTATTGGATGATCAATGCCTTGCTTATTGGATGATCAATGCCTTGCTTACTGGATGATCAATGCCTTGCTTACTGGATGATCAATGCCTTGCTTACTGGATGATCAATGTCATGCTTATTGGATGATCAATGCCTTGCTTATTGGATGATCAGTCTTGCTTACTGGATGATCAATGCCTTGCTTCTTGGATGATGAATGCCTTGCTTATTGGATGATCAATGACTTGCTCACTGGATGATCAATGCCTTGCTCACGGGATGATCAATGCCTTACTCACTGGATCAATGCCTTGCTTATTGGATGATCAATACCTTGTGTACTGGATGATCAATGCCTTGCTTATTAGATGATCAACGCCTTGCTTACTGGATGATCAATGCCTTGCTTATTAGATGATCAATGCCTTGCTTATTGGATGATCAATGCCTTGCTTACTGGATGATCAATGCCTTGCTCCTTGGATGATCAATGCCTTGCTCCTTGGATGATCAATGCCTTGCTTTCTGGATGATCAGTCTTGCTTACTGGATGATCAATGCCATGCTTACTGGATGATCAAAGCCTTGCTTATTGGATGATCAATGCCTTGCTTCTTGGATGATCAGTCTTGTTTACTGGATGATCAATGCCTTGCTTATTGGATGATCAATGCCTTGCTTATTATAAGGATGATCAGTCTTGCTTACTGGATGATCAATGCCTTGCTTATTGGATGATCAATGCCTTGCTTATTGGATGATGTCTTGCTTACTGGATGATCAATGCCATGCTTACTTGATGATCAATGCCTTGCTTATTGGATGATCAATGCCTTGTTTACTGGATGATCAATGCCTTGCTCACTGGATGATCAATGCCTTGCTTATCGGATGATCAATGCCTTGCTTACTGGATGATCAATGCCTTGCTTACTGGATGATCAATGCCTTGCTCCTTGGATGATCAATGCCTTGCTTTTTGGATGATCAGTCTTGCTTACTGGATGATCAATGCCTTGCTCACTGGATGATCAATGCCTTGCTCACTGGATGATCAATGCCTTGCTTGCAGGATGATCAATGCCTTGCCTATTGGATGATCAATACCTTGTGTACTGGATGATCAATGCCTTGCTTACTGGATGATCAATGCCTTGTTTACTGGATGAACAATGTCTTGCTTACTGGATGATCAATGCCTTGCTTACTGGATTAATGCCTTGTTTACTGGATGATCAATGCCTTGCTTATTGAATGATCAATGCCTTGCTGATTGGATGATCAATGCCTTGCTGACTGGATGATCAATGCCTTGCTTATGGATGTCAATGCCTTGCTTCTGGATGATCAATGCTTGCTTCTGGATGATAATGCCTTGCTTATTGATGATCTATGCCTTAGTTACAGATGATCAATGCCTTGCTTATGGATGATCAATCCTTGCTTATGGATGATCAATCCTTGCTCTACTGGATGATCAATGCCTTGCTTATGATGATCAATGCCTTGCTTCTGGTGATCAATACCTTGTTATGGATGATCAATGCCTTGCTTATTGGATGATCAATGCCTTGCATATTGGATGATCAATGCCTTGCTTATTGATGATCTATGCCTTGCTTGCTGGATGATCAATACCTTGCTTACTGGATGATCAATGCCTTGCTTATTGGATGATCAATGCCTTGCTTATTGGATGATCAATGCCTTGCTTACTGGATGATCAATGCCTTGCTTATTGGATGATCAATGCCTTGCTTACTGGATGATCAATGCCTTGCTTATGGATGATCAATGCTTTGCTTACTGGATGATCAATACCTTGCTTACTGGATGATCAATGCCATGCTTATTGGATGATCAATGGCTTGCTTACTGGATGTTCAATGCCTAGCTTATGGGTGATCAATGCCTTGCTTCTTGAATGATCAATGCCTTGCTTATCGGATGATCAATGCCTTGCTTACTGGATGATCAATGCCTTCCTTATTGAATGATCAATGCCTTGCTGATTGGATGATCAATGCCTTGCTGACTAGATGATCAATGCCTTGCTTACTGAATGATCAATGCCTTGCTGACTGGATGATCAATGCCTTGTTGACTGGATGATCAATGCCTTGCTTATTGGACGGTAAATACCTTGCTTACTGGATGATCAATGATTTGCTTCTTGGATGATTAATGCCTTGCTTATCGATTCATCTATGCCTTAGTTATCAGATGATCAATGGCTTGCTTATTGGATGATCAATGCCTTGCTTATCGGATGATCAATGCCTTGCTCACTGGATGATCAATGCCTTGCTTATTGGATGATCAATGCCTTGCTTACTGGGTGCTCAATACCTTGTGTACTGGATGATCAATGCCTTGCTTACTGGATGATCAACGCCTTGTTTACTGGATGATCAATGTTTTGCTTACTGGATGATCAATGCCTTGCTTACTGGATGATTAATGCCTTGTTTACTGGATGATCAATGCCTAGCTTACTGGATGATCAATGCTTTGCTTACTGGATGATCAATGCCTTGCTCACTGGTGATCAATGCCATGCTTATTGGATGATAAATGGCTTGCTTACTGGATGATCAATGCCTTGCTTATGGGTGATCAATGCCTTCTTGAATGGTCAATGCCTTGCTTAACGGATGATCAATGCCTTGCTTACTGGATGATCAATGCCTTCCTTATTGAATGATCAATGCCTTGCTGACTGGATGATCAATGCCTTGCTGACTGGATGATCAATGCCTTGCTTACTGAATGATCAATGCCTTGCTGATTGGATGATCAATGCCTTGCTGACTGGATGATCAATGCCTTGCTTATTGGACGGTAAATACCTTGCTTACTGGATGATCAATGACTTGCTTCTTGGATGATTAATGCCTTGCTTATCGATTCACCTATGCCTTAGTTATCAGATGATCAATGCCTTGCTTATTGGATGATCAATACCTTGCTTATCGGATGATCAATGCTTTGCTCACTGGATGATCAATGCCTTGCTCCTTGGATGATCAATGCCTTGCTTACTGGGTGATCAATACCTTGTGTACTGGATGATCAATGCCTTGCTCACTGGATGATCAATGCCTTGCTCACTGGATGATCAATGCCTTGCTTACTGGATGATCAATGCCTTGTTTACTGGATGATCAATGTTTTGCTTACTGGATGATCAATGCCTTGCTTACTGGATTAATGCCTTGTTTACTGGATGATCAATGCCTAGCTTACTGGATGATCAACGCTTTGCTTACTGGATGATCAATGCCTTGCTCATTGGTGATCAATGCCATGCTTATTGGATGATCAATGGCTTGCTTACTGGATGATCAATGCCTTGCTTATGGGTGATCAATGCCTTCTTGAATGATCAATGCCTTGCTTATCTGATGATCAATGCCTTGCTTACTGGATGATCAATGCCTTATTGAATGATCAATGCCTTGCTGATTGGATGATCAATGCCTTGCTGACTGGATGATCAATGCCTTGCTTACTGAATGATCAATGCCTTGCTGATTGGATGATCAATACCTTGCTGACTGGATGATCAATGCCTTGCCTATTGGAGGGTAATTACCTTGCTTACTGGATGATCAATGACTTGCTTCTTGGATGATTAATGCCTTGCTTATCGATTCATCTATGCCTTAGTTATCAGATGATCAATGCCTTGCTTATTGGATGATCAATACCTTGCTTATCGGATGATCAATGCCTTGCTCACTGGATGATCAATGCCTTGCTTATTGGATGATCAATGCCTTGCTTACTGGGTGATTAATACCTTGTGTACTGGATGATCAATGCCTTGCTTATTGGATGATCAATGCCTTGCTCACTGGATGATCAATGCCTTGCTTACTGGATGATCAATGCCTTGATTATTGGATGATCAATACCTTGTGTACTGGATGATCAATGCCTTGCTTACTGGATGATCAATGCCTTGTTTACTGGATGAACAATGTCTTGCTTACTGGATGATCAATGCCTTGCTTACTGGATTAATGCCTTGTTTACTGGATGATCAATGCCTAGCTTACTGGATGATCAATGCTTATTGGATGATCAATGCCTAGCTTACTGGATGATCAATGCCTTACTTACGGGATGATCAATGCGTAGCTTACTGGATAATCAATGCCTTGCTTCTTGGATGATCAATGCCTTGCTTACTGGATGATCAATGCCTTTCTTATTGGATGATCAATGTCTTACTGGATGATCAATGCCTTGCTTATTTGATGATATATGCCTAGCTTACTGGATGATCAACACCTTGCTTACTGGATGATCAATGCCTTGCTTCTTGAATGATCAATACGTTGCATATTGGATGATCAATGCCTTGCTTATTTGATGATCTATGTCTTGCTTGCTGGATAAACAACACCTTGCTTACTGGATGATCAATGCCTTGCTTATTGGATGATCAATGCCTTGCTTATTTTATGATCAATGCCTTGCATAGTGGATGATCAATGCCTTGCTTATTTGATGATCTATGCCGTGCTTGTTGGATGATCGTATTAATACCTTGCTTACTGGATGATCAATGCCTTACTAATTGGATGATCAATGCCTTGCATATTGGATGATCAATGCTTTGCTTATTGGATGATCTATGCCTTGCTTGTTGGATGATCAATATCTTGCTTACTGGATGATCAATGCCTTGCTTATTGGATGATCAATGCTTTGCTTACTGGATGATCAATGCCTTGCTCACTGGTGATCAATGCCATGCTTATTGGATGATCAATGGCTTGCTTACTAGATGATCAATGCCTTGCTTATGGGTGATCAATGCCTTGCTTCTTGAATGATCAATGCCTTGCTTCTTGAATGATCAATGCCTTGCTTACTGGATGATCAATGCCTTCCTTATTGAATGATCAATGCCTTGCTGACTGGATGATCAATGCCTTGCTGATTGGATGATCAATGCCTTGCTTACTGATCAATGCCTTGCTGATTGGATGATCAATGCCTTGCTGACTGGATGATCAATGCCTTGCTTATTGGACGGTAAATACCTTGCTTACTGGATGATCAATGACTTGCTTCTTAGATGATTAATGCCTTGCTTATCGATTGATCTATGCCTTAGTTATCAGATGATCAATACCTTGCTTATTGGATGATCAATACCTTGCTTATCGGATGATCAATGACTTGCTTATTGGATAATCGATGGCTTGCTTCTTGGATGATCAATGCCTTCCTTACTGGATGATCAATGCCTTCCTTATTGGATGATCAATGCCGTTCTTGCTGGATGATCAATGCCCTGCTTATTGAATGATCAATGCCTTGCTTATTGGATGATCAATGCCTTGCTTATTAGATGATCAATGCCTTGCTTACTGGATGATCAATGCCTTATTGGATGATCAATGCCTTGCTTCTTGGATAATCAATGCCTTGTTTACTGGATGATCAATGCCTTGCTTATTGGGTGATCAATGTCTTGCTTACTGGATGATCGATTTGGTTGCTTATTGGATGATCAATGCCTTGCTTATCGGATGATCAATGCCTTGCATATTGGATGATCAATGCGTAGCTAAATGATCAATGCCTTGATTACTGGATGTTCAATGCCTTGCTTATTGGATGATCAATGCCTTGCTTACTGGATGATCAGTCATACTACTTGGATGATCAGTGCCTTGCTTATTGGATGATAAATGCCTTGCATATTGGATTATCAATGCCTTGCTTAGTGGATGATCAATGCCTTGCTTATTGGATGATGAATGCCTGCTTAATGGATGATCAATGCCTTGCTTATTGGATAATCAATGCCTTGCATCTTGGATGATCAATGCCTTGCTTATTGGATGAACAATGCCTTGCTTATCGGATGATCAATGCCATGCTTATTGGATGATTAATGCCTTGCTTTTTGGATTATCAATGCCTTGCTTCTTGGATGATCAATGCCTTGCTTATTGATAGAACAATGCCTTGCTTATCGGATGAGCAATGCCTTGCTTATTGGATGATCAATGCCTTGCTTATTGGATGATCAATGCCTTGCTTCTTGGATGATCAATGCTTTGCTTACTGGATGATCAGTGCCTTGCTTATCATATGATCAATGCCTTCCTTCTTAGATGATCAATGCCTTCCTTGGATGATCAATGCCTTGCTTATCGGATGATCAATGCTTTGCTTACTGGATAATCAATGCCTTGCTTACTGGATGATCAATGCCTTCCCTCTTGGATGATCAATGCCTTGTTTATCGGATGATCAATGCCTTGTTTACTGGATGATCAATACCTTGCTTACTGGATCAATGCCTTGCTTCTTAGATGTCAATGCCTTGCTTACTGGATGATCAATGCCTTGTTTAGGGTGTGATCAATTCCTTGTTTACTGGATGATCAATACCTTGCTTACTGGATGATCAATACCTTGTTTAGTGGATGATCAATACCTTGTTTACTGGATGATCAATACCTTGCTTACTGGATGATCAATGCCTAGCGTACTGGATGATCAATGCATTGCTTCCTGGATGATCAATACCTTGCTTACTGGATGATCAATGCCTAGCTTACTGGATGATCAATGCCTTGCTTACTGGATGATCAATGCCTTGCTTACTGGATGATCAATGCCTTGTTTGCTGGATGATCAATGCCTTGTTTGCTGGATGATCAATACCTTGCTTACTGGATGATCAATACCTTGTGTACTGGATGATCAATGCCTTGCTTACTGGATGATCAATACCTTGTTTACTGGATGATCAATGCCTTGCTTACTTGATGACCAATGCCATGCATACTGGATGATCAATGCCTAGCTTATTGGATGATCAATGCCTTGCTTATTGGATGATCACTACCTTGCTTACTGGATGATCAATGCCTTGCTTACTGCATGATCAATGACTTGCTCACTGGATGATCAATGCCTTGTTACTGGATGATCAATGCCTTGCTTACTGGATGATCAATGCCTTGCTTCTTGGATGATCAATGTCTTGCTTACTGGATGATCAATGCCTTGCTTACTGGATTATCAATGCCTCGCTTATTGGATGATTAATACCTTGTGTACTGGATGATCAATGCCTTGCTTATCGGAGGATCAATGCCTTGCTCCGTGACTGATCAATGCCCTGCTTACTGGATGATCAATGCCTAGCTTACTGGATGATCAATGCCTTGCTTCTTGATCAAAACCTTGCTTACTGGGTGATCAATGCCTTGCTTCTTGATCAATACCTTGCTTACTGGATGATCAATGCCATGCTTACTGGATGATCAATGTCTTGCTTACTGGATGATCAATGCCTTGCTCACTGGATGATCAATGCCTCGCTTATTGGATGATTACTACCTTGTGTACTGGATGACCAATGCCTTGCTTATCGGAGGATCAATGCCTTGCTCCGTGACTGATCAATGCCCTGCTTATTGGATGATCAATGCCTAGCTTACTGGATAATCAATGCCTTGTTTACTGGATGATCAATACCTTGCTTACTGGATGATCAATGCCTAGCTTACTGGATGATCAATGCCTTGCTTACTGGATGATCAATGCCTTGCTCCTTGGATGATCAATGCCTTGCTTACTGGATGATCAATTCCTTTCTTACTGGATGATCAATGCCTTGCTTATTGGATGATCAATGCTTTGCTTACTGGATGATCAATGCCTTGCTTACTGGATGATCAATGCCTTGGTTACTGAATGATCAATGCCTTGTTTACTGAATGATCAATGCCTTGCTTACGGGATGATCAATGCTTTGCTTCTTGGATGATCAATGCCTTGCTTACTGGATGATCAATGCCTTGCTTATTGGATGATCAATACCTTGCTTACTGGATGATCAATGCCTTGCTCCTTGGATGATCAATGCCTTGTTTACTGAATGATCAATGCCTTGCTTACGGGATGATCAATGCTTTGCTTCTTGGATGATCAATGCCTTGCTTACTGTATGATCAATGCCTTGCTTCATGGATGATCAATACCTTGCTTACTGGATGATCAATGCCTTGTTTACTGGATGGTCAATGCCTTGCTTATCGGAGGATCAATGCCTTGCTCCTTGACTGATCAATACCATGCTTATTGGATGATCAATGCGTAGCTTACTGGATAATCAATGCCTTGCTTCATGGATGATCAATACCTTGCTTACTGGATGACCAATGCCATGCATACTGGATGATCAATGCCTAGCTTACTGGATGATCAATGCCTTGCTTACTGGATGATCAATACCTTGCTTACTGGATGATCAATGCGTAGCTTACTGGATGATCAATGTCTTGCTCCTTGGATGATCAATGCCTTGCTTACTGGATGATCAATTCCTTTCTTATTGGATGATCAATGCCTTGCTTACTGGATGATCAATGCCTTGCTTACCGGATGATCAATGCCTTGCTTCTTGGATGATCAATGCCTTGGTTACTGAATGATCAATGCCTTGCTTACGGGATGATCAATGCCTTGCTTCTTCGATGATCAATGCCTTGCTTATTGGATGATCAATGCCTTGCTTATTGGATGATCAATACCTTGCTTACTGGATGATCAATGCCTTGTTTACTGGATGATCAATGCCTTGCTTATCGGAGGATCAATGCCTTGCTCCTTGAATGATCAATGCCCTGCTTATTGGATGATCAATGCGTAGCTTACTGGATAATCAATGCCTTGCTTCTTGGGTGATCAATACCTTGCTTACTGGATGATCAATGCCTTGTTTACTGGATGATCAATGCCTAGCTTACTGGATGATCAATGCCTTGCTTACTGGATGATCAATACCTTGCTTACTGGATGATCAATGCGTAGCTTACTGGATGATCAATGTCTTGCTCCTTGGATGATCAATGCCTTGCTTACTGGATGATCAATTCCTTTCTTATTGGATGATCAATGCCTTGCTTACTGGATGATCAATGCCTTGCTTACCGGATGATCAATGCCTTGCTTCTTGGATGATCAATGCCTTGGTTACTGAATGATCAATGCCTTGCTTACGGGATGATCAATGCCTTGCTTCTTCGATGATCAATGCCTTGCTTATTGGATGATCAATGCCTTGCTTATTGGATGATCAATACCTTGCTTACTGGATGATCAATGCCTTGTTTACTGGATGATCAATGCCTTGCTTATCGGAGGATCAATGCCTTGCTCCTTGAATGATCAATGCCCTGCTTATTGGATGATCAATGCGTAGCTTACTGGATAATCAATGCCTTGCTTCTTGGGTGATCAATACCTTGCTTACTGGATGATCAATGCCTTGTTTACTGGATGATCAATGCCTTGCTTACTGGATGATCAATGCCTTGCTTACTGGATGATCAATACCTTGCTTACTGGATGATCAATGCCTTGTTTACTGGATGATCAATGCTTACTTACTGGATGATCAATGTCTTGCTCCTTGGATGATCAATGCCTTGCTTACTGGATGATCAATGCCTTGCATATTGGGTGCTCAATGACTTGCATATTGGATGATCAATGCCTTGCTTACCGAATGATCAATGCCTTGTTTGCTGGATGATCAATACCTTGCTTACTGGATAATCAATGCCTAGCTTACTGGATCAATTCCTTGCTTACTGGATGATCAATGCCTTGCTTACTGGATGATCAATGCCTTGCTTCGTGGATGATCAATTTCTTGCTTATTGGATGATCAATGCCTCGGTTATTGGATGATCAATGCTTGGCTTACTGTATGATCAATGCCTTGCTTCTTGGATGATCAGTGCCTTGCTTAGTGGATGATCAACTGCCTTGCTTCTTGGTTACTGGATGATCAATGCCTAGCTTACTGGATGATCAATGCCTTGCTTCTTGGATGATCAATGCCTTGCTTACTCAATGAGAGAGAGAGAGAGAGAGAGAGAGAGAGAGAGAGAGAGAGAGAGAGAGAGAGAGAGAGAGAGAGAGAGAGAGAGAGAGAGAGAGAGAGAGAGACTCTCGTTCCAGCGCCCCCCCAAAAAAAAATTATCATACGGACACAACACGTACTTCTATATACACAAAAAAACATGAATAATTCTTATAATACTTTCGTAATAATTTATATACGAACGTCAGTTAACAGAATGAAAGGGAGTACAATACACTGAAGAAAAAAAATCTACACCATTTTCTAAACTTGTAAAGAGAAAACGTAATGGCATACTCTTAAGGGTAACTGCAGAAATCTAGCCCTTTTTTTTCAAGGTAACTAAAAAAAAAGGACATATATGTTGCCATAGGTCAAGGTGATGGGCATGATCTACTATTAACTGATAACTATGTGAGAAATGCACTTTCCTGTGATTAATACATTGTCAGGGAAGTTACAAGAACAAGACAGCACACCAAGAAAGAGACGTTGTTGGTAAACAAAGTAAACATGTGTCTGTGGTTTCCTGGTCTGGCAACGAGTCTGTAAAAACCTTCATGTGGTCGAAGAAACCTTTTACACATTTTGCCTCCGACTATCCAGTGTTCATAGACCTTTACTTGATATTCGTGTTACAATTAATCACAATTAATTCGTGTTTCAATAATTATTTCTCCTGACCAAGGATTTACTGGTTATAGATGAATTAACTCCATTCTAACATGATTAAACAAACCATTTAAATCTTGTTCTGATCTTATACATTGTTCACGTTGCATGATTATAACAGAAAGGTCTTTTTATCAATTTCCCCCAACATGAAATATATTACAACTTTTAACAGTTATTCTGTCAACACACCCTGCAGACTTTTCAACCGAGTTTTGGACTGTCATATTTTCAATGTCGTTGGTATTATTGAAGGCTACATTCACATTAAAGGCTTTGAGTAGGTTGGCTACCACAACATAAGATATATTACAACTTTTAATAGTCATTCTGTCAACACACCCTGCAGACTTTTCAGCCGAATTTTGGACTGTGATATTCTCAAAGTCGTTCACAGTACTGAAGGCTTCATTCACATTAAAGGCTTTGAGTAGGTTGGCTACTAAGGCAAGTATCAATAAATGGCTAAACTTTATAAAAGGCTCCTGGTATCAATGGGAGGTTTGAGGTAAAGTTTATCAAATGTTTTCCTGGCTAAATTAAGACATGCCTCCAATTAAAGATTGGATGGACGTAATGCCCTAAGGAACAATAAATGGAATGTTGATTGTTTAATTATTCCATTGTGTTGTGCTGCGTACTAATGAATATCAACAAACATGGATGGATTTTCTGTATATGGTAAACAAATATCAACAAACATGGACGGATTTTGTGTACATGGTAAACAAATATCAACAAACATGGATGGATTTTGTGTACATGGTAAACAAATATCAACAAACATGGATGGATTATCTGTACATGGTAAACAAATATCAACAAACATGGATGGATTATCTGTACATGGTAAACAAATATGAACAAACATGGATGGATTATCTGTACATGGTAAACAACTATCAACAAACATGGATGGATTTTGTGTACATGGTAAACAACTATCAACAAACATGGATGAATTATCTGTACATGGTAAACAACTATGTTCCCCAACCCTGTAGATCAAGCAATCTAAAAATTGTTAACACAATCATTTTCGACTTCCACAGTAAAGTTGATAGAAGTTATCAAATTGTTTACCAAAGGCAGAAATGTTGGTACAATTTCACTTGTTGGTTCAACACAAAGAACATCATATATATACATCTAAACCAGATTGGCTTAGAGGGTAAAATATCCCTTTCTAGTTCTATTTCAAAAAAAAAACAGATACATTTATAATTTACTTAATACTGATGAAAGGGAAGAAGGGGTTATATCCTTCGTCATATCAAATTTCTAAGCATAATATTCTCCATTACATATTCCTTTATATACACAGAATTGGAAACAGGTTAATCAAGATTAACCAAGGCATCCATTTTGGTGAAAACACTGTTCGTATTGATAACTTATACATGATTGAACCCACTTAATTCACTATGGGTCCTGCTGGATAATAAGTTTGGCTAAATGTGTTTTGATATGGCTTTAAGAATATCTGGTTGATGTCCTTCAAGAATATCTGGTTGATGGCCTTTTAAGAATATCTAGTTGATGACCTTTTAAGAAAATCTGGTTGATGGGCTTTTAAGAATATCTGGTTGATGGCCTTTTGAGAATATCTGGTTGATGGCCTTTTAAGAATATCTGGTTGATGGGCTTTAAGAATATCTGGTTGATGACATTTAAGAATATCTGGTTGATGACCTATAAAAATATCTGGTTGATGACCTATAAGAATATTTTGTTGATGGCCTTTACGAATATCTGGTTGATGGGCTTTAAGAATATCTAGTTGATGGCCTTTTAAGAATATCTGGTTGATGGGCTTTAAGAATATCTGGTTGAAGGCCTTTACGAATATCTGGTTGATGGCCTTTTAAGAATATCTCGTTGATGACCTTGAAGAATATCTGGGTGATGGCCTTTAAGAATATCAGGTTGATGACCTATAAGAATATCTGGTTGATGACCTTTAAGAATAGCTGATTGATGGCCTTTAAGAATATCTGTTTGACGACCTTTTAAGAATATCTGGTTGGTGACCTTTACGAATATTTGGTTGATGACATTTAAGAATATCTGGTTGATGACCTATAAGAATATCTGGTTGATGGCCTTTACGAATATCTGGTTGATGGGCTTTAAGAATATCTAGTTGATGGCCTTTTAAGAATATTTGGTTGATGACCTTTTAAGAATATCTGGTTGATGGCCTTCGCGAATATCTGGTTGATGACCTTTTAAGAATATTTGGTTGATGACCTTTTAAGAATATCTGGTTGATGGCCTTTACGAATATCTGGTTGATGACCTTTTAAGAATATTTGGTTGATGACCTTTTAAGAATATCTGGTTGATGGCCTTTACGAATATCTGGTTGATGACCTTTAAGAATATCTGGTTGATGACCTATAAGAATATCTGGTTGATGACCTATAAGAATATCTGGTTGATGACCTATAAGAATATCTGGTTGATGACCTATACGAATATCTGGTTGATGACCTATACGAATATCTGGTTGATGACCTATACGAATATCTGGTTGATGGCCTTTAAGAATATCTGGTTGATGACCTATACGAATATCTGGTTGATGACCTATACGAATATCTGGTTGATGGCCTTTAAGAATATCTGGTTGATGCCTAAGATAATCTTGCTTTACCTCTTTCAAATTCTTTGTTTATTGAATAAAATTGTTTACAAATCCTGTACATTTAAATTCAATGGAGTTTATTATGCTCATAATTTTGGTATGGTAATTGGCAACCCTCTTTCACCAATGCTAAGTAATTTTATATATGATCATTTCTGTACATTCCAATGCTAAGTAATTTTATATATGATCATTTCTATACAAAGTTACTACAGAATATCTTAACAATATGGTTTAGGTATGATATTCTTTCTGTATTTGGCCAACGGGTGAAAATTGACAAACATTTCTGTCCCCCGCTCCACAATTTTAATGCCATCAGTCAAATTTTACTGTGGATATATGAAATTATTGTACGTTATCAATTTTTTTTTTTTTTTCTCCCCCCTCTACCTTCGACCAACACAGGGTGTTCTCCCCCTCTACAAACCATAACAGGGTGTTCTCCCCCTCTACCCTCGACCATAACAGGGTGTTCTCCCCCTCTCCCCTCGACCATAACAGGGTGTTCTCCCCCTCTACCCTCTACCATAACAGGGTGTTCTCCCCCTCTACCCTCTACAATAACAGGGTGTTCTCCCCCTCTACAAACCATCACTAGGGTGTTCTACCCTCGACCATAACAGGTGTTCTCCCCCTCTACAAACCATCACTAGGGTGTTCTACCCTCGACCATAACAGGGTGTTCTCCCCCTCTACCCTCTACAATAACAGGGTGTTCTCCCCCTCTACCTTCGACCAACACAGGGTGTTCTCCCCCTCTACAAACCATAACAGGGTGTTCTCCCCCTCTACCTTCGACCAAAACAGGGCGTTCTCCCCCTCTACCCTCTACAATAACAGGGTGTTCTCCCCCTCTACCTTCGACCAACACAGGGTGTTCTCCCCCTCTACAAACCATCACTAGGGTGTTCTACCCTCGACCATAACAGGTGTTCTCCCCCTCTACCCTCTACCATAACAGGGTGTTCTCTCCCCTCTACCCTCGACCATAACAGGTGTTCTCCCCCTCTACCCTCTACAATAACAGGGTGTTCTCCCCCTCTACCTTCGACCAAAACAGGGCGTTCTCCCCCTCTACAAACCATAACAGGGTGTTCTCCCCCTCTACAAACCATAACAGGGTGTTCTCCCCCTCTACAAACCATCACTAGGGTGTTCTACCCTCGACCATAACAGGTGTTCTCCCCCTCTACCCTACACCAACACAGGGTGTTCTCCCCCTCTACCCTCTACCATAACAGGGTGTTCTCCCCCTCTACCCTCGACCATAACAGGGTGTTCTCCCCCTCTACCCTCTACCATAACAGGGTGTTCTCCCCCTCTACCCTCTACAATAACAGGGTGTTCTCCCCCTCTCCCCTCGACCATAACAGGGTGTTCTCCCCCTCTACAAACCATCACTAGGGTGTTCTACCCTCGACCATAACAGGTGTTCTCCCCCTCTACAAACCATCACTAGGGTGTTCTACCCTCGACCATAACAGGGTGTTCTCCCCCTCTACCCTCTACAATAACAGGGTGTTCTCCCCCTCTACAAACCATCACTAGGGTGTTCTACCCTCGACCATAACAGGTGTTCTCCCCCTCTACAAACCATCACTAGGGTGTTCTCCCCCTCTACAAACCATCACTAGGGTGTTCTACCCTCGACCATAACAGGGTGTTCTCCCCCCTCTACAAACCATAACAGGGTGTTCTCCCCCTCTACAAACCATCACTAGGGTGTTCTACCCTCGACCATAACAGGTGTTCTCCCCCTCTACAAACCATCACTAGGGTGTTCTCCCCCTCTACCTTCGACCAAAACAGGGCGTTCTCCCCCTCTACCTTCGACCAACACAGGGTGTTCTCCCCCTCTACAAACCATCACTAGGGTGTTCTCCCCCTCTACAAACCATCACTAGGGTGTTCTACCCTCGACCATAACAGGTGTTCTCCCCCTCTACAAACCATCACTAGGGTGTTCTACCCTCGACCATAACAGGGTGTTCTCCCCCTCTACAAACCATCACTAGGGTGTTCTACCCTCGACCATAACAGGGTGTTCTCCCCCTCTACCTTCGACCAACACAGGGTGTTCTCCCCCTCTACCCTCTACCATAACAGGGTGTTCTCCCCCTCTACCTTCGACCAACACAGGGTGTTCTCCCCCTCTACCCTCTACAATAACAGGGTGTTCTCCCCCTCTACAAACCATCACTAGGGTGTTCTACCCTCGACCATAACAGGGTGTTCTCCCCCTCTACCTTCGACCAAAACAGGGCGTTCTCCCCCTCTACAAACCATCACTAGGGTGTTCTACCCTCGACCATAACAGGTGTTCTCCCCCTCTACCCTCTACAATAACAGGGTGTTCTCCCCCTCTACCCTACACCAACACAGGGTGTTCTCCCCCTCTACAAACCATCACTAGGGTGTTCTACCCTCGACCATAACAGGTGTTCTCCCCCTCTACAAACCATCACTAGGGTGTTCTACCCTCGACCATAACAGGGTGTTCTCCCCCTCTACCCTCTACAATAACAGGGTGTTCTCCCCCTCTACAAACCATCACTAGGGTGTTCTCCCCCTCTACAAACCATCACTAGGGTGTTCTACCCTCGACCATAACAGGTGTTCTCCCCCTCTACAAACCATCACTAGGGTGTTCTCCCCCTCTACAAACCATCACTAGGGTGTTCTACCCTCGACCATAACAGGTGTTCTCCCCCTCTACAAACCATCACTAGGGTGTTCTACCCTCGACCATAACAGGGTGTTCTCCCCCTCTACAAACCATAACAGGGTGTTCTCCCCCTCTACCCTACACCAACACAGGGTGTTCTCCCCCTCTACAAACCATAACAGGGTGTTCTCCCCCTCTACCCTCTACAATAACAGGGTGTTCTCCCCCTCTACAAACCATCACTAGGGTGTTCTACCCTCGACCATAACAGGGTGTTCTCCCCCTCTCCCCTCGACCATAACAGGTGTTCTCCCCCTCTACAAACCATCACTAGGGTGTTCTACCCTCGACCATAACAGGGTGTTCTCCCCCTCTACCCTCGACCAACACAGGGTGTTCTCCCCCTCTACCCTCTACAATAACAGGGTGTTCTCCCCCTCTACAAACCATCACTAGGGTGTTCTACCCTCGACCATAACAGGTGTTCTCCCCCTCTACCCTCTACCATAACAGGGTGTTCTCCCCCTCTACAAACCATCACTAGGGTGTTCTACCCTCGACCATAACAGGTGTTCTCCCCCTCTACAAACCATCACTAGGGTGTTCTCCCCCTCTACAAACCATCACTAGGGTGTTCTACCCTCGACCATAACAGGGTGTTCTCCCCCTCTACCCTCTACAATAACAGGGTGTTCTCCCCCTCTACAAACCATCACTAGGGTGTTCTACCCTCGACCATAACAGGTGTTCTCCCCCTCTACAAACCATCACTAGGGTGTTCTACCCTCGACCATAACAGGTGTTCTCCCCCTCTACAAACCATCACTAGGGTGTTCTACCCTCGACCATAACAGGGTGTTCTCCCCCCTCTACAAACCATAACAGGGTGTTCTCCCCCTCTACAAACCATCACTAGGGTGTTCTACCCTCGACCATAACAGGGTGTTCTCTTCCTTCCCTCTACCCTCGACCAACACAGGGTGTTCTCCCCCTCTACCTTCGACCAAAACAGGGCGTTCTCCCCCTCTACCCTACACCAACACAGGGCGTTCTCCCCCTCTACCTTCGACCAACACAGGGTGTTCTCCCCCTCTACCTTCGACCAAAACAGGGCGTTCTCCCCCTCTACCCTACACCAACACAGGGTGTTCTCCCCCTCTACCTTCGACCAACACAGGGTGTTCTCCCCCTCTACCCTACACCAACACAGGGTGTTCTCTTCCCCTGTACACACAGACACACAAAACACACACTGGGTACTGACCGACAACATTGAGTATGTAGGACATGGAGAGCTTGGGAGCGGTGTTCACCTGACACTCGTACACCCCAGAGTCCCTCAGCTGAGCGTACTTGATCTGCAACGTCCAGTTCTCCGACTTCTCTGGGTGGATGACCTGTAGGAGGAGGAGAAAAAGGCCAATGAGATCACTGTCGACTCCAATGATGGTTCTTATGATGGTCAGTTGAAGAGCTAGAGAGCTCCAACAGACCTCCCTAATCTTGTATGAATATTTGGTATTCATAAGAGCACTGTTGACTAAAATGATGGTCCATATGATGGTCAGTGGAGGACCAACAGACCTCCCTGACCTCCAACAGACCTCCCTAATCTTGTATTAATATCTGGTATTCATAAGAGCACTGTTGACTAAAATGATGGTCCATATGATGGTCAGTGGAGGACCAACAGACCTCTCCCTAACATCCAACAGACCTCTATGATCTTGCATGAGTATTTGGTATTCATAAGACTACTGTTAACTTAAATTATGGTCCATATGATGGTCAGTGGAGGACCAACAGACCTCCCTGACCTCCAACAGACCTCCCTGATCTTGTATTAATATCTGGTATTCATAAGACCACTGTTGACTAAAATGATGGTCCATATGATGGTCAGTGGAGGACTAACAGACCTCCCTAACATCCAACAGACATCCTAATCTTGTATTACTATCTGGTATTCATAAGAGCACTGTTGACTTAAATGATGGTCCATATAATGGTCAGTTGAGGACCAACAGACCTCTCCCTAACATCCAACAGACCTCTATGATCTTGTATGAATATTTGGTATTCATAAACTACTGTTAACTTAAATGATGGTCCATATAATGGTCAGTTGAGGACCAACAGACCTCCCTGACCTCCAACAGACCTCCCTGACCTTGTGTGAATATCTGATATTCAGTAAGGCAACGTAACTCTATCACATCTTACAGCTAAGTGTGTATTAGTTCATAAGCAAAAGATCTAACTCTATTCTTAAACATTTAGAAGATATTTAATGCAGATGTGATGTGTTGTACGGGAGAGAATACGTGCAGAAACAGAGAAACGAGAATCCAGGCTGATAAAAATAAAGGAAGGCTTGGACAACTGGAAATAGAAGAACGGACAGAAAGGAGAAGAACTGGGAATAAAGATGATAGAGTTAGTTAGTTCCCTGAGTTTGTTGAAAAAAGAAGCTGAGGGTTTCTTTATTCAGTCTGAAAAACTTGTAACTATTAAAGAATGGAATGAAATTAACTGGGCTATGTTGGTGCAGAGTAAATTCAAGGGAAAGGCTAGAGAGGCGTATGCACGGCTAAGTTTAATGGAATCAGTAGATTATAAGGCTGTTAAGGAAGCAGTATTAAAAACTGTGGAACTGGATGCAGAAGCGTACAGGAGAAGGTCTAGGGACATCAAGAAAATTAGCGAACAAACTCACCCGGAGATGGCAGGAGAATGTGGAATGGCATTTAATATATGGTGTAAGTCAGAAAAAGTAGAAACAATGGAGGAGCAGAGGCAACTAATTCTGTTGGAAGAGTTCAAAAGTGGCTTACAACCTGAAATATATTATGAAATATGTAAGAGTAGAGTGAAAAATGTGACAGGGAAGCAGCCAGGATGGCTGACCAGTTTGAAATAGCTAACAAATACTGTGAAAAAAAGAAATATTCAGGAAACAAAGTACAAGACAAAGTAATAGAAGAAATTATGAAAAAACCTTTTAAATAACCACACTATTCAAGACAGAGTAAGAGAAGGAATTATAAGAAACTTTATTCAAATGTCCAACACCATAGGCAGCATTATTATGTGGAAGGGTTCACATAACTATGGGCCACAAAACAATGTAGGAAACAGATTCCATAGACATATACAATACAGGTATTCAAGACCTCAGTTCAGGCATAAACCTTATGTTATTAGACAGATGAGATGACTAATGAAATGTTTGGGATGTTGAGAATTTGGTCATGGTAAATATCAGAGTCAAAAATCACCAAAGTTTATAGGATTCAATGTTGCTTGTGAACCTAAACATGATATTGGTTAGGTAAGTAGGTAAGTGAATCAAAATGTGCAATTTACGAGCCGTATATTACTCGAGGAAAGGTTGGAATTAAAGGATAGTCCCGAGAAGAAAGTTTTGATGCTGAGGGATACTGGGGCAATTCAAGAGTTATGATTCTGAAAGATGTATTAGAGTGGTCAAAGGAGTCTTACTCTGGGGAAAAAATGAATGTTAAAAGGGTTATGATTAGACAAGCCTATCCCAATGCATTATATAAATCTTGAGAGTGGATTTGTGAGTGGCTGTGTGAAGGTTGGGATATGCGAGGAATTTCCTATGCCTGGAATACACATGCTACTGGGAAATGATTTAACTGACAAATTAGTCCCAGAGCCTATCATGAGCAGTAATCCATTTGATGTAGACATTATTGTAAAGGTGATCCACATGACAGATAAAATCGTATAGAATCAGAATCATACTAATGTACAGTGTCGTGAAATGTTAAAGAGAGGAGAAGTTGATTATGATTTAGATGAATTTTTTTAATGAAGAATATGTAACTAGAGATAATTCAGAAGAAACTGGAAAAGGGAAGAGCACTGTGGAATTAAAAATGGATGTATTTCCAGATTTTGTTGTGGACAAGAATTGACGAATTACAGAAGGATGACGGGAGTTTGAAAGAATGTTGGAGTGAAGCTGCTAGAAATGGGAATGAGAATGATGTGTCAGTTGGATTTTATGTACCAAATGGTGTGTTAATGTGAAAATGGAGGCCTGTTTATGTTCCAGTTTCTGATCACTGGGAGGACAGAAAGCAAATTGTTGTTCCAAGGAATTACAGAGTACATGTAATTGCTCTTTCTCATAGTTCTTGTTTGTCTTCTGGACATTTGGAAGTTAGAAAGACAAATGATAGAATATTGACTCATTGGCCAAATATGAAGAAAGATGTGTCCTAGTATTGTAAGACCTGTGAATTATGTCAAGAGAATAGGTAAACCCATCCAGACTATGAAGCCAGCACCATTGCAGCCAATTCCTGCTTTTTGTAAACCTTCTAGCAATATTGTAATTGATTGTGTGGGTCCTCTACCTTAAACACATATAGGAAATCAGTATCTATTAACAATAATGTGTGCATCTACCAGATTTCCAGAAGCAGTACCATTACGTAGCATCCATTCTAAAAATATTGTAAGAGGGTTAGTGAAATATTTCTCCTGGGTGAGTATGCCTGAAATCATACAGTTAGACCAGGGAAGTAATTTCACTACAGGAATGTTTAAGAAAATATCAAAGAGGTTACGTATAACACATGAAAAATACTTTGAGAATGTACAGTGAGGAATTGTCAGTAGACTAGGATGAGGGTCTGCCTTTAGCATTGTTTGCTGTTAGAGATTCATTACACGGGTCTACAGGTTTCAGTCCATTTGACTTAGTGTATGGACATGAAATAAGAAGTCCATTGAGTATGTTGAAAGAGAAATGGTTAGGGAAGCATGATTCTCCTGATTATTAAAGTATGTATCAGATTTTAAAAGCAGACTGTGAAGAGCTAGAGAAATTGCTGCAGAAAATTTGAAAGGGTGTCAAGAAGATATGAAGGTATGGTATGAGAAAACATCTATGAGGAGAGAGTTCAAACCAAGTGATTGCATGCTGGTATTATTGCCTCAGACAGGAAATCCTCTGAGAGCAAGGTTTTATGGTCCCTGGGTTATTGAGAAGAGTGTGGATGATTTGAACTACACTGTAAATACTACAGAAAGATGCAAGCCAAGCCAATTGTGTCACATAAACATTATAAAACCTTATCACGATAGAAAATCTGCAAAGGATGATGAGGTTACAAATGTGTCTTGTTTACGTGTTATGTCTGATGATGCAGAGGATGTGGATGGAAGTGAGAATGTAAAGTTGGAGAGATTTGAAGGCAAAACGTTAAAATATTCAGATGTGTTAGATAATTTGAAAAAGAAGCTTGATCATTTTAGAAACTGAGAGAAGAGATAAGATCATACAAATAATGAATGAGTTTAGATGATTGTTTTCTGATGTTCCTAGGAAAACTGATGTATTATTGCATGAAGTTGAAATTGACAATGCAACACCTATCTAGCACCCTTATAGAGTGAATCCTAAAATGAGAGAGACAATGTGAAAAGAAGTAGAGTATATGCTTGACAATGTTCTGATTGAAAAAGGTAATAGTCCTTGAAGTTCACCTTGTGTGTTTATAACTAAATCTGATGGTGTTTCCTACAGATTTTGTACCGATTTCAGAAAGGTAAATAAAATAACTAAAGCTGACTCATATCCTATTCCAGGAGTGGATGTTTGTATTAATCAAATAGGAGATGCTAAATTTGTAACTAAGTTAGACTTACTGAAAGGATATTGGGAAGTACCTCTGACTCAAAAGGCAAACAAAATTTCTGCATTTGAAACTATAGATGGTTTGTATCAGTATAAAGTGATGCCCTTTGGTATTAAAAACAGTGGTCGTTAGATAATTTGAAAAAGAAGCTTGACCATTTAGAAACTGAGAGAAGAGAAGAGATCATACAAATAATGAATGAGTTTAGATGATTGTTTTCTGATGTTCCTAGGAGAACTGATGTGTTACTGCTTGACGTCGAAACTGACAATGCAACACCTATCTAGCACCCTTATAGAAACAATCCTAAAATGAGAGAGATAATGAGAAAAGAAGTAGAGTATATGCTTGACAATGATCTGATTGAAAAAGGTAATAGTCCTTAAAGTTCACCTTGTGTGCTTATAACTAAACCTGAAGGTATTTTTATTCATTTTGGTTTGTCGCTGTCTCCCGCGTTAGCGAGGTAGCGCAAGGAAACAGACGAAAGAATGGCCCAACTCACCCACATATACATGTATATACATACACGTCCACACACACAAATATACATACCTATACATCTCAACATATACATATAATATACACACACAGACATATACATATATACACATGTACATAATTCATACTGTCTGCCTTTATTCATTCCCATTGCCACCTCGCCACACATGAAATAACATCCCCCTCCCCCATCATGTGTGCGAGGTAGCGCTAGGAAAAGACAACAAAGGCCCCATTCGTTCACACTCAGTCTCTAGCTGTCATGTAATAATACGCCGAAACCGCAGCTCCCTTTCCACATCCACGCCCCACAGAACTTTCCATGGTTTACCCCAGACGCTTCACATGCCCTGGTTCAATCCACTGACAGCACATCGACCCCGGTATACCACATCGTTCCAATTCACTCTATTCTTTGCACACCTTTCATCCTCCTGCATGTTCAGGCCCCGATCACTCAAAATCTTTTTCACTCCATCTTTCCACCTCCAATTTGGTCTCCAACTTCTCCTCGTTCCCTCCACCTCTGACACATATATCCTCTTGGTCAATCTTTCCTCACTCATTCTCTCCATGTGACCAAACCATTTCAAAACACCCTCTTTTGCTCTCTCAACCACACTCTTTTTATTACCACACATCTCTCTTACCCTGTTATTACTTACTCGATCAAACCACCTCACACCACATACTGTCCTCAAACATCTCATTTCCAGCACATCCACCCTCCTGTGCACAACTCTATCCATAGCCCATGCCTCGCAACCATACAACATTGTTGGAACCACTATTCCTTCAAACATACCCATTTTTGCTTTCTGAGATAATGTTCTCGACTTCCACACATTCTTCAAGGCTCCCAGAATTTTTGCCTCCTTCCCCACCCTATGAATCACTTCCGCTTCCATGGTTCCATCCGCTGCCAGATCCACTCCCAGATATCTAAAACACTTCACTTCCTCTAGTTTTTCTCCATTCAAACTTACCTCCCAATTGACTTGACCCTCAACCCTACTGCACCTAATACCCTTACTCTTATTCACAATTACTCTCAACTTTCTTCTTTCACACACTTTACCAAACTCAGTCACCTGATGGTATTTCCTATAAATTTTGTACTGATTTCAGAAAAGTAAATAAAATAACTAAAGCTGACTCATATCCTATTCCAAGCGAAGATATTTACATTGATCAAATAGGAGATGCTAAATTTGTAGCTAAGTTAGACTTACTGAAAGGGCATTGGGAAGTACCTTTGACTCAAAGAGCAAAAGAAATTTCTGCATTTGAAGCTATGGATGGTTTGTATCAGTATAAAGTGATGCCCTTTGGCATGAAAAACAGTGGTCGTTAGATAATTTGAAAAAGAAGCTTGATCATTTAGAAACTGAGAGAAGAGATGAGATTATACAAATAATGAATGAGTTTAGATGACTGTTTTCTGATGTTCCTAGGAGAACTGATGTATCATTGCATGAAGTCGAAATTGACAATGAAACACCTATCTAGCACCCTTACAGAGTGAATCCTAAAATGAGAGAGACAATGAGAAAAGAAGTACAGTATATGCTTGACAATGATCTGATTGAAAAAGGTAATAGTCCTTAAAGTTCACCTTGTGTGTTTATAACTAAATCTGATGGTATTTCCTATAAATTTTGTACTGATTTCAGAAAAGTAAATAAAATAACTAAAGCTGACTCATATCCTATTCCAGGAGTGGATGCTTGTATTAATCAAATAGGAGATGCTAAATTTGTAACTAAGTTAGACTTACTGAAAGGATATTGGGAAGTACCTCTGACTCAAAAGGCAAACAAAATTTCTGCATTTGAAACTATA
This sequence comes from Panulirus ornatus, assembly GCF_036320965.1. NCBI lineage: Eukaryota > Metazoa > Arthropoda > Malacostraca > Decapoda > Palinuridae > Panulirus > Panulirus ornatus. The sequence goes on along the minus strand of NC_092241.1, from coordinate 5,812,461 downwards.
GATGGTTTGTATCAGTATAAAGTGATGCCCTTTGGTATGAAAAACAGTGGTCGTTAGATAATTTGAAAAAGAAGCTTGATCATTTAGAAACTGAGAGAAGAGATGAGATTATACAAATAATGAATGAGTTTAGATGATTGTTTTCTGATGTTCCTAGGAGAACTGATGTATCATTGCATGAAGTCGAAATTGACAATGAAACACCTATCTAGCACCCTTACAGAGTGAATCCTAAAATGAGATAGATAATGAGAAAAGAAGTACAGTATATGCTTGACAATGATCTGATTGAAAAAGGTAATAGTCCTTAAAGTTCACCTTGTGTGTTTATAACTAAATCTGATGGTGTTTCCTACAGATTTTGTACCGATTTCAGAAAGGTAAATAAAATAACTAAAGCTGACTCATATCCTATTCCAGGAGTGGATGCTTGTATTAATCAGATAGGAGATGCTAAATTTGTAGCTAAGTTAGACTTACTGAAAGGGCATTGGGAAGTACCTTTGACTAAAAAAGCAAAAGAAATTTCTGCATTTGAAGCTATGGATGGTTTGTATCAGTATAAAGTGATGCCCTTTGGTATTAAAAACAGTGGTCGTTAGATAATTTGAAAAAGAAGCTTGATCATTTAGAAACTGAGAGAAGAGATGAGATCACACAAATAATGAATGAGTTTAGATGATTGTTTTCTGATGTTCCTAGGAGAACTGATGTATCATTGCATGAAGTCGAAATTGACAATGAAACACCTATCTAGCACCCTTACAGAGTGAATCCTAAAATGAGAGAGATAATGAGAAAAGAAGTACAGTATATGCTTGACAATGATCTGATTGAAAACGGTAATAGTCCTTGAAGTTCACCTTGTGCGTCTATAACTAAATCTGATGGTGTTTCCAACAGATTTTGTACTGATTTCAGAAAGGTGAATAAAATAACTAAAGCTGACTCATATCCTATCCCAGGAGTGGATGTTTGTATTAATCAGATAGGAGATGCTAAATTTGTAACTAAGTTAGACTTACTGAAACGATATTGGCAAGTACCTTTGACTCAAAAAGCAAACGATATTTCTGCATTTGAAACTAAGGATGGTTTCCATCAATATAAAGTGATGCCCTTTGGTATTAAAATCAGTGGTTGTTAGATGATTTGAAAAAGAAGCTTGATCATTTAGAAACTGAGAGAAGAGATGAGATTATACAAATAATGAATGAGTTTAGATGATTGTTTTCTGATGTTCCTAGGAGAACTGACGTATTACTGCTTGACGTCGAAACTGACAATGCAACACCTATCTAGCACCCTTCTAGAAAGAATCCTAAAATGAGAGAGATAATGAGAAAAGAAGTACAGTATATGCTTGACAATGATCTGATTGAAAAAGGTAATAGTCCTTGAAGTTCACCTTGTGTGTTTATAACTAAATCTGATGGTGTTTCCTATAAATTTTGTACCGATTTCAGAAAGGTAAATAAAATAACTAAAGCTGACTCATATCCTATTCCAGGAGTGGATGTTTGTATTAATCAGATAGGAGATGCTAAATTTGTAGCTAAGTTTGATTTACTGAGAGGGTATTGGGAAGTACCTTTGACTCAAAAAGCAAAAGAAATTTCTGCATTTGAAACTATGGATGGTTTGTATCAGTATAAAGTGATGCTCTTTGGTATGAAAAACAGTGGTCGTTAGATAACTTGAAAAAGAAGCTTGATCATTTAGAAACTGAGAGAAGAGATGAGATTATACAAATAATGAACGAGTTTAGATGATTGTTTTCTGATGTTCCTAGGAGAACTGATGTATTACTGCTTGACGTCGAAACTGACAATGCAACACCTATCTACCACCATTCTAGAAAGAATCCTAAAATGAGAGAGACAATGAGAAAAGAAGTACAGTATATGCTTGACAATGATCTGATTGAAAACGGTAATAGTCCTTAAAGTTCACCTTGTGTGTTTATAACTAAATCTGATGTTGTTTCCTACAGATTTTGTACCGATTTCAGAAAAGTAAATAAAATAACTAAAGCTGACTTATATCCTATTCCAGGAGTGGATGTTTGTATTAATCAGGTAGGAGATGCTAAATTTGTAGCTAAGTTAAACTTACTGAAAGGGTATTGGCAATTAACTTTGCTCAAAAAGCAAAGAAATTTCTGCATTTGAAACTATGGATGGTTTGTATCAGTATAAAGTGATGCCCTTTGGTATTAAAAACAGTGGTCGTTAGATAATTTGAAAAAGAAGCTTGATCATTTAGAAACTGAGAGAAGAGATAAGATCATACAAATAATGAATAAGTTTAGATGATTGTTTTCTGATGTTTCTAGGAGAACTGATGTATCATTGCACGAAATCGAAATTGACAATGAAACACCTATCTAGCACCCTTACAGAGTGAATCCTAAAATGAGAGAGACAATGTGAAAAGAAGTAGAGTATATGCTTGACAATGTTCTGATTGAAAAAGGTAATAGTCCTTGAAGTTCACCTTGTGTGTTTATAACTAAATCTGATGGTGTTTCCTACAGATTTTGTACCGATTTCAGAAAGGTAAATAAAATAACTAAAGCTGACTCATATCCTATTCCAGGAGTGGATGTTTGTATTAATCAAATAGGAGATGCTAAATTTGTAACTAAGTTAGACTTACTGAAAGGATATTGGGAAGTACCTCTGACTCAAAAGGCAAACAAAATTTCTGCATTTGAAACTATAGATGGTTTGTATCAGTATAAAGTGATGCCCTTTGGTATTAAAAACAGTGGTCGTTAGATAATTTGAAAAAGAAGCTTGATCATTTAGAAACTGAGAGAAGAGAAGAGATCATACAAATAATGAATGAGTTTAGATGATTGTTTTCTGAAGTTCCTAGGAGAACTGATGTGTTACTGCTTGACGTCGAAACTGACAATGCAACACCTATCTAGCACCCTTATAGAAACAATCCTAAAATGAGAGAGATAATGAGAAAAGAAGTAGAGTATATGCTTGACAATGATCTGATTGAAAAAGGTAATAGTCCTTAAAGTTCACCTTGTGTGCTTATAACTAAACCTGATGGTATTTTTATTCATTTTGGTTTGTCGCTGTCTCCCGCGTTAGCGAGGTAGCGCAAGGAAACAGACGAAAGAATGGCCCAACTCACCCACATATACATGTATATACATACACGTCCACACACACAAATATACATACCTATACATCTCAACATATACATATAATATACACACACAGACATATACATATATACACATGTACATAATTCATAGTCTGCCTTTATTCATTCCCATCGCCACCTCGCCACACATGAAATAACATCCCCCTCCCCCATCATGTGTGCGAGGTAGTGCTAGGAAAAGACAACAAAGGCCCCATTCGTTCACACTCAGTCTCTAGCTGTCATGTAATAATACACCGAAACCACAGCTCCCTTTCCACATCCATGCCCCACAGAACTTTCCATGGTTTACCCCAGACGCTTCACATGCCCTGGTTCAATCCACTGACAGCACATCGACCCCAGTATACCACATCATTCCAATTCACTCTATTCCTTGCACACCTTTCATCCTCCTGCATGTTCAGGCCCCGATCACTCAAAATCTTTTTCACTCCATCTTTCCACCTCCAATTTGGTCTCCCACTTCTCCTCGTTCCCTCCACCTCTGACACATATATCCTCTTGGTCAATCTTTCCTCACTCATTCTCTCCATGTGACCAAACCATTTCAAAACACCCTCTTTTGCTCTCTCAACCACACTCTTTTTATTACCACACATCTCTCTTACCCTGTTATTACTTACTCGATCAAACCACCTCACACCACATACTGTCCTCAAACATCTCATTTCCAGCACATCCACCCTCCTGCACACAACTCTATCCATAGCCCATGCCTCGCAACCATACAACATTGTTGGAACCACTATTCCTTCAAACATACCCATTTTTGCTTTCTGAGATAATGTTCTCGACTTCCACACATTCTTCAAGGCTCCCAGAATTTTTGCCTCCTTCCCCACCCTATGATTCACTTCCGCTTCCATGGTTCCATCCGCTGCCAGATCCACTCCCAGATATCTAAAACACTTCACTTCCTCTAGTTTTTCTCCATTCAAACTTACCTCCCAATTGACTTGACCCTCAACCCTACTGCACCTAATACCCTTACTCTTATTCACAATTACTCTCAACTTTCTTCTTTCACACACTTTACCAAACTCAGTCACCTGATGGTATTTCCTATAAATTTTGTACTGATTTCAGAAAAGTAAATAAAATAACTAAAGCTGACTCATATCCTATTCCAAGCGAAGATATTTATATTGATCAAATAGGAGATGCTAAATTTGTAGCTAAGTTAGACTTACTGAAAGGGCATTGGGAAGTACCTTTGACTCAAAGAGCAAAAGAAATTTCTGCATTTGAAGCTATGGATGGTTTGTATCAGTATAAAGTGATGCCGTTTGGTATGAAAAACAGTGGTCGTTAGATAATTTGAAAAAGAAGCTTGATCATTTAGAAACTGAGAGAAGAGATGAGATTATACAAATAATGAATGAGTTTAGATGACTGTTTTCTGATGTTCCTAGGAGAACTGATGTATCATTGCATGAAGTCGAAATTGACAATGAAACGCCTATCTAGCACCCTTCTAGAAAGAATCCTAAAATGAGATAGATAATGAGAAAAGAAGTACAGTATATGCTTGACAATGATCTGATTGAAAACGGTAATAGTCCTTAAAGTTCACCTTGTGTGTTTATAACTAAATCTGATGGTATTTCCTATAAATTTTGTACTGATTTCAGAAAGGTAAATAAAATAACTAAAGCTGACTCATATCCTATTCCAGGAGTGGATGTTTGTATTAATCAAATAGGAGATGCTAAAGCAAATGGATTTGTATGTAGCATTTATGGATCTGGAGAAGGCATATGATAGAGTTGATAGAGATGCTCTGTGGAAGGTATTAAGAATATATGGTGTGGGAGGAAAGTTGTTAGAAGCAGTGAAAAGTTTTTATCGAGGATGTAAGGCACGTGTACGTGTAGGAAGAGAGGAAAGTGATTGGTTCTCAGTGAATGTAGGTTTGCGGCAGGGGTGTGTGATGTCTCCATGGTTGTTTAATTTGTTTATGGATGGGGTTGTTAGGGAGGTAAATGCAAGAGTTTTGGAAAGAGGGGCAAGTATGAAGTCAGTTGGGGATGAGAGAGCTTGGGAAGTGAGTCAGTTGTTGTTCGCTGATGATACAGCGCTGGTGGCTGATTCATGTGAGAAACTGCAGAAGCTGGTGACTGAGTTTGGTAAAGTGTGTGGAAGAAGAAAGTTAAGAGTAAATGTGAATAAGAGCAAGGTTATTAGGTACAGTAGGGTTCAGGGTCAAGTCAATTGGGAGGTGAGTTTGAATGGAGAAAAACTGGAGGAAGTGAAGTGTTTTGGATATCTGGGAGTGGATCTGGCAGCGGATGGAACCATGGAAGCGGAAGTGGATCATAGGGTGGGGGAGGGGGCGAAAATTCTGGGGGCCTTGAAGAATGTGTGGAAGTCGAGAACATTATCTCCAAAAGCAAAAATGGGTATGTTTGAAGGAATAGTGGTTCCAACAATGTTGTATGGTTGTGAGGTGTGGGGTATGGATAGAGTTGTGCGTAGGAGGATGGATGTGCTGGAAATGAGATGTTTGAGGACAATGTGTGGTGTGAGGTGGTTTGATCGAGTGAGTAACGTAAGGGTAAGAGAGATGTGTGGAAATAAAAAGAGAGTGGTTGAGAGAGCAGAAGAGGGTGTTTTGAAGTGGTTTGGGCACATGGAGAGAATGAGTGAGGAAAGATTGACCAAGAGGATATATGTGTCGGAGGTGGAGGGAACGAGGAGAAGAGGGAGACCAAATTGGAGGTGGAAAGATGGAGTGAAAAAGATTTTGTGTGATCAGGGCCTGAACATGCAGGAGGGTGAAAGGAGGGCAAGGAATAGAGTGAATTGGAGCGATGTGGTATACCGGGGTTGACGTGCTGTCAGTGGATTGAATCAAGGCATGTGAAGCGTCTGGGGTAAACCATGGAAAGCTGTGTAGGTATGTATATTTGCGTGTGTGGACGTATGTATATACATGTGTATGGGGGGGGGGGTTGGGCCATTTCTTTCGTCTGTTTCCTTGCGCTACCTCGCAAACGCGGGAGACAGCGACAAAGTATAATAAATAAAATAATAAATTTGTAACTAAGTTAGACTTACTGAAAGGGCATTGGGAAGTACCTTTGACTAAAAAAGCAAAAGAAATTTCTGCATTTGAAACTATGGATGGTTTGTATCAGTATAAAGTGATGCCCTTTGGTATGAAAAACAGTGGTCGTTAGATAATTTGAAAAAGAAGCTTGATCACATAGAAACTGAGAGAAGAGATGAGATCACACAAATAATGAATGAGTTTAGGTGATTGTTTTCTGATGTTCCTAGGAAAACTGATGTATCATTGCACGAAATCGAAACTGACAATGAAACACCTATCTAGCACCCTTACAGAGTGAATCCTAAAATGAGAGAGACAATGAGAAAAGAAGTACAGTATATGCTTGACAGTGATATGACTAAAAATGGTAATAGTCCTTGAAGTTCACCTTGTGTGTTTATAACTAAATCTGATGGTGTTTCCTACAGATTTTGTACCGATTTCAGAAAGGTAAATAAAATAACTAAAGCTGACTCATATCCTATTCCAGGAGTGGATGCTTGTATTAATCAGATAGGAGATGCTAAATTTGTAACTAAGTTAGACTTACTGAAAGGATATTGGGAAGTACCTCTGACTCAAAAGGCAAACGAAATTTCTGCATTTGAAACTATGGATGGTTTGTATCAGTATAAAGTGATGCCCTTTGGTATTAAAAACAGTGGTCGTTAGATAATTTGAAAAAGAAGCTTGATCATTTAGAAACTGAGAGAAGAGATGAGATCATACAAATAATGAATGAGTTTCGATGATTGTTTTCTAATGTTACTACGAGAACTGATGTATTACTGCTTGACGTCGAAAGTGACAATGCAACACCTATCTAGCACCCTTATAGAAACAATCCTAAAATGAGAGAGATAATGAGAAAAGAAGTAGAATATATGCTTGACAATGAGCTGATTGAAAAAGGTAATAGTCCTTAAAGTTCATCTTGTGTGTTTATAACTAAACCTGATGGTATTTTTATTCATTTTGCTTTGTCGCTGTCTCCCGTGTTAGTGAGGTAGCGCAAGGAAACAGACGAAAGAATGGCCCAACTCACCCACATATACATGTATATACATACACGTCCACACACACAAATATACATACCTATACATCTCAACATATACATATATATATACACACACAGACATATACATTATACACATGTACATAATTCATACTGTCTGCCTTTATTCATTCCCATCGCCACCTTGCCACACATGAAATAACAACCCCCTCCCCCATCATGTGTGCGAGGTAGCGCTAGGAAAAGACAACAAAGGCCCCATTCGTTCACACTCAGTCTCTAGCTGTCATGTAATAATACACCGAAACCACAGCTCCCTTTCCACATCCACGCCCCACAGAACTTTCCATGGTTTACCCCAGACACTTTACCCCAGACCTGGTTCAATCCATTGACAGCACGTCGACCCCGGTATACAACATCATTCCAATTCACTCTATTCCTTGCACACCTTTCACCCTCCTGCATGTTCAGGCCCCGATCACTCAAAATCTTTTTCACTCCATCTTTCCACCTCCAATTTGGTCTCCCACTTCTCCTCGTTCCCTCCACCTCTGACACATATATCCTCTTGGTCAATCTTTCCTCACTCATTCTCTCCACGTGACCAAACCATTTCAAAACACCCTCTTTTGCTCTCTCAACCACACTCTTTTTATTACCACACATCAATCTTACCCTTACATTACTTACTCGATCAAACCACCTCACACCACATATTGTCCTCAAACATCTCATTTCCAGCACATCCACCCTCCTGCACACAACTCTATCCATAGCCCATGCCTCACAACCATACAACATTGTTGGAACCACTATTCCTTCAAACATACCCATTTTTGCTTTCCGAGATAATGTTCTTGACTTCCACACATTCTTCAAGGCTCCCAGAATTTCTGCCCCCTCCCCCACCCTATGATCCACTTCCGCTTCCATGGTTCCATCCGCTGCCAGATCCACTCCCAGATATCTAAAACACTTCACTTCCTCTAGTTTTTCTCCATTCAAACATGCCTCCCAATTGACTTGACCCTCAACCCTACTGCACCTAATAACCTTGCTCTTATTCACATTTACTCTCAACTTTCTTCTTTCACACACTTTACCAAACTCAGTCACCTGATGGTATTTCCTATAAATTTTGTACTGATTTCAGAAAGGTAAATACAATAACTAAAGCTGACTCATATCCTGTTCCAAGCGAAGATGTTTATATTGATCAAATAGGAGATGCTAAATTTGTAGCTAAGTTAGACTTACTGAAAGGGCATTGGGAAGTACCTTTGACTCAAAAAGCAAAAGAAATTTCTGCATTTGAAGCTATGGATGGTTTGTATCAGTATAAAGTGATGCCCTCTGGTATGAAAAACAGTGGTTGTTAGATAATTTGAAAAAGAAGCTTGATCATTTAGAAACTGAGAGAAGAGATGAGATTATACAAATAATGAATGAGTATAGATGATTGTTTTCTGATGTTCCTAGGACAACTGATGTATTACTGCTTGAAGTCGAAACTGACAATGCAACACCTATCTAGTACCATTATAGAAACAATCCTAAAATGAGAAAGAGAAAAGAAGTACAGTATATGCTTGACAATGATCTGATTGAAAATGGTAATAGTCCTTGAAGTTCACCTTGTGTGTTTATAACTAAATCTGATGGTGTTTCCAACAGATTTTGTACTGATTTCAGAAAGGTAAATAAAATAACTAAGGCTGACTCATATCCTATTCCTAGAGTAGATGTTTGTATTGATCAAATAGGAGATGCTAAATTTGTAACTAAGTTAAATTTACTGAAAGGGTATTGGGAAGTACCTTTGACTCAAAAAGCAAAAGAAATTTCTGTATTTGAAACTATGGATGGTATGTATCAGTATAAACTAATGGCCTTTGGTATGAAAAGCAGTGGTCCTACTTTCCAAAGATTAGTAAATCAAGTATTGTGTGATGTTAAAGATTGTTCTGTGTATCTATTCTATTTGCTTTGTCGCTGTCTCCCGCGTTAGCGAGGTAGCGCAAGGAAACAGACGAAAGAATGGTTCAACCCGCCCACATACACATGTATATACATACACGTCCACACACGCAAATATACATACCTATACATCTTAATGTACACATATATATACACACACAGACATATACATATATACACATGTACATAATTCATACTGTCTGCCTTTATTTGTTCCCATCGCCACCTCGCCACACATGGAATAACAACCCCCTCCTCCTCATGTGTGCGAGGTAGCGCTAGGAAAGACACCAAAGGCCCCATTCGTTCACACTCAGTCTCTAGCTGTCATGTAATAATGCACCAAAACCACAGCTCCCTTTCCACATTCAGGCCCCGCACACTTTCCATGGTTTACCTCAGACGCTTCACATGCCCTGGTTCAATCCATTGACAGCACATCAACCCCGGTATACCACATCGTTCCAATTCACTCCATTCCTTGCACGCCTTTCACCCTCCTGCATGTTCAGGCCCCGATCACTCAAAATCTTTTTCACTCCATCTTTCCACCTCCAATTTGGTCTCCCACTTCTCCTCGTTCCCTCCACCTCTGACACATATATCCTCTTGGTCAATCTTTCCCCACTCATTCTCTGTTCTGTGTATATATCTATATATATATTTTTTTCATACATATTCGCCATTTCCCACATTAGCGAGGTAGCATTAAGAACAGAGGACTGAGCCTCAGAGGGAACATCCTCACTTGGCCCCCTTCTCTGTTCCTTCCTTTGGAAAAAGTAAAACGGGAGGGGACAATTTCCAGCCCCCGCTTACTCCCCTTTTAATCGCCTTCTATGACATGCAGGGAATACATGGGAAGTATTCTTTCACCCCTATCCCCAGGGATAGGAGTGATGAAGAATGTGGAAAAGAGAACATTATCTGAGAGAGCAAAAATGGGTATGTTTTAAGGAATAGTAGTTCCAATAATATTGTATGGTTGCAAGGCATGGACTATAAATAGGATTGTATGGAGGAGGGTGGATGTGTTTTGAAATGAAATGTTCAGTGACAATCTGTGGTGTGAGGTGGTTTGATCAAGTAAGTAATGAAAGGGTAAGAGAGATGTATGGTAATAAAAAAAAGTGTGGTTAAGAGAGCAGAAGAGGATGTGTTGAAATGGTTTGACCACAGAACAAATGAGTGAGGAAAATTTGACAGAAAGGATAGATGTGTCAGAGATGGAGGGAACAAGGAGATGTGAGAGACCAAAGTGGAGGTGGAAGGATGGAGTATAAAGATTTTGAGCGTTCGGGGCCTGAGCCTGCTGGGGGGTGAGACGTATCACAGAATAGAGTGAATTGGAACGATGTAGTATACTGGGGTCGACATGCTGTCAGTGGACTGAACCAGGGAATGTGAGACATCTGCGGTAAACCATGGAAAGGTTTGTGGGGCTAGAGACTGAGTGTGAACAAATGTGGCCTTTTTTTTTTTTCTTTCTTTTTTGTCTGTTTTCCTGGTGCTACCTTGCTGATACAGGGGGTGGCAATGCTGTTTTCTGTGGGGCAGGGTGGTGCCAGGAATGGATGAAGGCAGGCAAGTATGAATATGTATGTATGTGTTCATATGCACTTTGTTCATATGTATATGTATGTGTATGCATGTATATGTATGAATTGGAATGATGTGGTATACCGTGGCCAGTGTGCTGTCAATGGATTGAATCAGGGCATGTGAAGCATCTAGGGTAAACCAAGGAAAGTTTTGTGGGGTCTGGATGTGGAAAGAGAGCTGTGGTTTCAGTGCATTACACATGACAGCTAGAGACTGAGTGTGAATGAATGTGGCCTTTTTTTTGTCTTTTCCTAGCGCTACCTCGCGGGATGTGTATGCGTGTGCTATTTCATGTCTGGCGGGGTGGCGATGGGAATGGATGAAGGCTGCAAGTATGAATATGTACATGTGAATATATATATGTATATGTCTTTGTATTATCCCTGGGGATAGGGGAGAAATAATACTTCCCACGTATTCCCTGCGTGTTGTAGAAGGTGACTAAAAGGGAAGGGAGCGGGAGGCTGGAAATCCTTCCTTCTCCTTTTTTTTTTTTTTTTAATTTCCAAAAGAAGGAACAGAGAAGGGGGCCAGGTGAGGATATTCCCTCAAAGGTCCAGCCCTCTGTTCTTAATGCTACCTCACTAATGCGGGAAATGGCGAATAGTATGAAAGAAAGATATATATATATATATCCCTGGGGACAGGGGAGACAGAATACTTCCCAGGTATTCCCTGCGTGTCATAGAAGGCGACAAAAAGGGGAGGGAGCGGGGGGCTGGAAATCCTCCCCTCTCGTTTTTTTTTTTTTAATTTTCCAAAAGAAGGAACAGAGAACGAGGCCAGGTGAGGATATTCCCTCAGAGGCCCAGTCCTCTGTTCTTAACGCTACCTTGCTAACGCGGGAAATGGCGAATGGTATGAAAGAAAGAAAAGAAGTATTTATATATTATATATATTTATATTTATATTTTGCTTTGTCACTGTCTCCCAATGGCCCAACCCACCCCCATACATATGTATATACATACACGTCCAAGAACGCAAATATACATACCTATACATCTCAATGTACACATATATATACACACACAGACACATACATATATATCCATGCAAACAATTCACACTGCCTGCCTTTATTCATTCCCATCGCCACCTCGCCACACATGGAATACCATCCCCCTCCCCCCTCATGTGTGCGAGGTAGCGCTAGGAAAAGACAACAAAGGCCCCATTCAATCACACTCAGTCTCTAGCTGTCATACAATAATGCCCGAAAACACAGTTCCCTTTCCACATCCACGCCCCACACAACTTTCCATGGTTTACCTCAGACACTTCACATGCCCTGATTCAATCCACTGACAGAACGTCAGCCCCGGTATACCACATCGATCCAATTCACTCTATTCCTTGCCCGCCTTTCACCCTCCTGCATGTTCAGGCCCCGATCACTCAAAATCTTTTTCACTCCATCTTTCCACCTCCAATTTGGTCTCCCACTTCTCCTCGTTCCCTCCACCTCCGACACATATATCCTCTTGGTCAATCTTTCCTCACTCATTCTCTCCATGTGCCCAAACCATTTCAAAACACCCTCTTCTGCTCTCTCAACCATGCTCTTTTTATTTCCACACATCTCTCTTACCCTTACATTACTTACTCGATCAAACCACCTCACACCACATATTGTCCTCAAACATCTCATTTCCAGCACATCCACCCTTCTGTGCACAACTCTATCCATAGCCCACACCTCGCAACCATACAACATTCTTGGAGCCACTATTCCTTCAAACATACTCATTTTTGCTTTCCGAGATAATGTTCTCGACTTCCACACATTCCTCAAGGCTCCCAGGATTTTCGCCCCCTCCCCCACCCTATGATTCACTTCCGCTTCCATGGTTCCATCCGCTGCCAGATCCACTCCCAGATATCTAAAACACTTTACTTCCTCCACTTTTTCTCCATTCAAACTTACCTCCCAAATGACTTGACCCTAAACCCTACTGTACCTAATAACCTTGCTCTTATTCACATTTACTCTTAACTTTCTTCTTTCACACACTTTACCAAACTCAGTCACCAGCTTCTGCAGTTTCTCACATGAATCAGCTTCCAGCGCTGTATCATCAGCGAACAACAACTGACTCACTTCCCAAGCTCTCTCATTCACAACAGACTTCATACTTGCCCCTCTTTCCAAAACTCTTGCATTCACCTCCCTAACAACCCAATCCATAAACAAATTAAACAACCATGGAGACATCACACACCCCTGCCGCAAACCTACATTCACTGAGAACCAATCACTTTCCTCTCTTCCTACACGTACACATGCCTTACATCCTCGATAAAAACTTTTCACTGCTTCTAACAACTTGCCTCCCACACCATATATTCTTAATACCTTCCACAGAGCATCTCTATCAACTGTATCATATGCCTTCTCCAGATCCATAAATGCTACATACAAATCCATTTGCTTTTCTAAGTATTTCTCACATACATTCTTCAAAGCAAACACCTGATCCACACATCCTCTACCACTTCTGAAACCACACTGCTCTTCCCCAATCTGATGCTCTGTACATGCCTTCACCCTCTCAATCAATACCCTCCCATATAATTTACCAGGAATACTCAACAAACTTATACCTCTGTAATTTGAGCACTCACTCTTATCCCCTTTGCCTTTGTACAATGGCACTATGCACGCATTCCGCCAATCCTCAGGCACCTCACCATGAGTCATACATACATTAAATAACCTTACCAACCAGTCAACAATACAGTCACCCCCTTTTTTAATAAATTCCACTGCAATACCATCCAAACCTGCTGCCTTGCCGGCTTTCATCTTCCGCAAAGCTTTTACTGCCTCTTCTCTGTTTACCAAATCATTTTCCCTAATCCTCTCACTTTGTATGTGTGTATATATATATATATATATGCTTGTGGCATGAGAAGAGTGGGAGGTGGGATGATTAGAAAGGGTAGTGAGTGGTGGGATGAAGTAAGATTATTAGTGGAAGAGAAGAGAGAGGCATTTGGACAATTTTTGCAGGGAAAAAATGCAAATGAGTGGGAGATGTATAAAAGAAAGAGACAGGAGGTCAAGAGAAAGGTGCAAGAGGTGAAAAAGAGGGCAAATGAGAGTTGGGGTGAGAGAGTATCATTAAATTTTAGGGAGAATAAAAAGATGTTCTGGAAGGAGGTAAATAAAGTGCGTAAGACAAGGGAGCAAATGGGAACTTCAGTGAAGGGGGCTAATGGGGATGTAATAACAAGTAGTGGTGATGTGAGAAGGAGATGGAGTGAGTATTTTGAAGGTTTGTTGAATGTGTTTGATGACAGAGTGGCAGATATAGGGTATTTTGGTCGAGGTGGTGTGCAAAGGGAGAGGGTTAGGGAAAATAATTTGGTAAACAGAGAAGAGGAAGTAAAAGCTTTGCGGAAGATGAAAGCCGGAAAGGCAGCATGTTTGGATGGTATTACAGTGGAATTTATTAAAAAAAGGGGGTGACTGTATTGTTGACTGGTTGGTAAGGTTATCTAATGTATGTATGATTCATGGTGAGGTGCCTGAGGATTGGCGGAATGCGTGCATAGTGCCATTGTACAAAGGCAAAGGGAATAAGAGTGAGTGCTCAAATTACAGAGGTATAAATTTGTTGAGTATTCCTGGTAAAATATATGGGAGGGTATTGATTGAGAGGGTGAAGGCATGTACAGAGCATCAGATTGGGGAAGAGCAGTGTGGTTTCAGAAGTGGTAGAGGATGTGTGGATCAGGTGTTTACTTTGAAGAATGTATGTGAGAAATACTTAGAAAAACACATGGATTTGTATGTAGCATTTATGGATCTGGAGAAGGCATATGATACAGTTGATAGAGATGCTCTGTGGAAGGTACTAAGAATATATGGTGTGGGAGGCAAATTGTTAGAAGCAGTGAAAAGTTTTTATTGAGGATGTAATGCATGTGTAAGTGTGGGAAGAGAGGAAAGTGACTGGTTCTCAGTGAATGTAGGTTTGCGGCAGGGGCGTGTGATGTCCCCATGGTTGTTTAATTTGTTTATGGATGGGGTTGTTAGGGAGGTGAATGCAAGAGTTTTGGAAAGAGGGGCAAGTATGCAGTCTGTTGGGGATGAGAGAGCTTGGGAAGTGAGTCAGTTGTTCGCTGATGATACAGCGCTGGTGGCTGATTCATGTGAGAAACTGCAGAAGCTGGTGACTGAGTTTGGTAAAGTGTGTGAAAGAAGAAAGTTAAGAGTAAATGCGAATAAGAGCAAAGTTATTAGGTACAGTTGGGTTGAGGGTCAAGTCATTTGGGAGGTAAGTTTAAATGGAGAAAAACTGGAGGAAGTAAAGTGTTTTAGATATCTGGGAGTGGATCTGGCAGCCGATGGAGCCATGGAAGCGGAAGTGAATCATAGGGTGGGGGAGGGGGCGAAAATCCTGGGAGACTTGAAGAATGTGTGGAAGTCGAGAACGTTATCTCGGAAAGCAAAAATGAGTATGTTTGAAGGAATAGTGGTTCCAACAATGTTGTATGGTTGCGAGGTGTGGGCTATGGATAGAGTTGTGTGCAGGAGGGTGGATGTGCTGGAAATGAGATGTTTGAGGACAATATGTGGTGTCAGGTGGTTTGATCGAGTAAGTAATGTAAGGGTAAGAGAGATGTGTGGAAATAAAAAGAGCGTGGTTGAGAGAGCAGAAGAGGGTGTTTTGAAATGGTTTGGGCACATGGAGAGAATGAGTGAGGAAAGATTGACCAAGAGGATATATATGTGTCAGAGGTGGAGGGAACGAGGAGAAGTGAAAGACCAAATTGGAGGTGGAAAGATGGAGTGAAAAAGATTTTGAGTGATCGGGGCCTAAACATGCATGAGGGTGAAAGGCGGGCAAGGAATAGAGTGTATTGGATCAATGTGGTATGCCGGGGTTGACGTGCTGTCAATGAATTGAATCAGGGCATGTGAAGCGTCTGGGGTAAACCATGGAAAGTTGTGTGGGGCCTGGATGTGGAAAGGGAGCTGTGGTTTCGGGCATTATTGCATGACATCTAGAGACTGAGTGTGAACGAATGGGGCCTTTGTTGTCTTTTCCTAGCGCTACCTCGCACACATGAGGGGGGAGGGGGGTGTTATTCCATGCGTGGTGAGGTGGCAATGGGAATGAATAAAGGCAGACAGTGTGAATTGTGTGCATGTGTATATATGTATGTGTCTGTGTGTGTATATATATGTGTACTTTGAGATGTATGGGTATATATATTTGCGTGTGTCGACATGTATGTATATACATGTGTATGGGGGTGGGTTGGGCCATTTCTTTCGTCTGTTTCCTTGCGCTACCTCGCAAACGTGGGAGACAGCGACAAAGCAAAATAAATATAAAATAAATATATATAAATAAATGAATATATATTTTATTTATTTTACTTTGCCACTGTCTCCCACGTTAGCGAGGTAGCGCAAGGAAACAAATGAAAGAATGGCCCAACTCACCCACATACACATATATATACATACACATCCACACACGCAAATATACATACCTATACATCTCAATGTATACATATATATACACACACAAACATATACATATATACACATGTACATAATTCATAGTCTGCCTTTATTCATTCCCATCGCCACCCCGCCACACATGAAATAACAGCCCCCTCCCCCCGCATGTGCACTTAGTAGTGCTAGGAAAATACAACAAAGGCCACATTCGTTCACATACAGTCTCTAGTTGTCATGTATAATGCACCGAACCACAGCTTGCTTTCCACATACAGGCCCCACAGAACTTTCCATGGTTTACCCCAGACACTTCACATGCCCTGGTTCAATCCATTCACAGCATGTCGACCCCGGTATACCACATCGTTCCAATTCACTCTATTCCTTGCAAACCTTTCACCCTCCTGCATGTTCAGGCCCCGATCACTCAAAATCTTTTTCACTCCACCTCTCCACCTCCAATTTGGTCTCCCACTTCTCCTTGTTCTCCTCTGGTCAATCTTTCCTCACTCACTCTCTCCATGTGACCTAACCATTTCAAAACACCCTCTTCTGCTCTCTCAACCACGCTCTTTTTATTACCACACATCTCTCTTACCCTATCATTACTTACTCGATCAAACCACCTCCCACCACACATTGTCCTCAAACATCTCATTTCCAGCACATCCACCCTCCTCCGCACAACTCTATCTATTGCCCACACCTCACAACCATATAACATTGTTGGAACCACTATTCCTTCAGACATACCCATTTTTGCTTTCCGAGATAATGTTCTCGACTTCAACACATTCTTCAACGCTCCCAGAACTTTCACCCCCTCCCCCAACCTATGATTCACTTCCGCTTCCATGGTTCCATCTGCTGCTAAATCCACTTCTAGATATCTAAAACAATTCACTTCCTCCAGTTTTTCTCCATTCAAACTTACCTCCCAACTGACTTGTCCCTCAACCCTACTGTACCTAATAACCTTGCTCTTATTCACAGTTACTCTTGGCTTTCTTCTTTCACACACTTTACCAAACTCAGTCACCAGCTTCTGCAGTTTCTCACATGAATCAGCCACCAGCACTGTATCATCAGCGAACAACAACTGACTCACTTCCCACGCTCTCTCATCCACAACAGACTGCATACTTGCCCCTCTTTCCAAAACTCTTGCATTCACCTCCCTAACAACCCCATCCATAAACAAATTAAACAACCATGGAGACATTACACACCTCTACCACAAACCAACATTCACTGAGAACCAATCACTTTCCTCTCTTCCTACACATACACATGCTTTACATCCTCGATAAAAACTTTTCACTGCTTCTAACAACTTGCCTCCCACACCATATATTCTTGATACCTTCCACAGAGCATCTCTTTCAACTCTATCATATGCCTTCTCCAGATCCATAAATGCTACATATAAATCCATTTGCTTTTCCAAGTATTTCTTATATACATATTATCCTTGGGGATAGGGGAGAAAGAATACTTCCCACATATTCCCTGTGTGTTGTAGAAGGCGATTAAAATGGGAGGGAGCAGGGGGCTGGAAATCCTTCCCTCTCATTTCTTTTTAATTTTCCAAAAGGGGAGCAGAAAAGGGAGTCAAATGAGGATAGTCTCTCAAAGGCTCTGTCCTCTGTTCTTAGCGCTACCTCGCTAATGCGGGAAATGGCAAAGAGTATGAAAAAAAAATATATATATATATATCTTCTTTCTTTCATACTATTCGCCATTTCTTGCGTCAGTGAGGTAGCGTTAAGAACAGAGAACTGGGCCTTTGAGGAAACATCCTCACACAGCCCCCTTCTCTGTTCCTTCCTTTGGAAAATCAAAAAAAAAATGAGAGGGGAGGATGTCCAGCCCCCCGCTCCCTTCCCTTTTAGTCGCCTTCTACAACACGCAGGGAATATGTGGGAAGTATTCTTTCTCCCCTATCCCCAGGGATAATATTTTTTTTTTTTTTTTTTTTTTTTTGCTTTGTCGCTGTCTCCCGCGTTTGCGAGGTAGCGCAAGGAAACAGACGAAAGAAATGGCCCAACCCACCCCCATACACATGTATATACATGCGTCCACACACGCAAATATACATACCTACACAGCTTTCCATGGTTTACCCCAGACGCTTCACATGCCTTGATTCAATCCACTGACAGCACGTCAACCCCGGTATACCACATCGCTCCAATTCACTCTATTCCTTGCCCTCCTTTCACCTTCCTGCATGTTCAGGCCCCGATCACACAAAATCTTTTTCACTCCATCTTTCCACCTCCAATTTGGTCTCCCTCTTCTCCTCGTTCCCTCCACCTCCGACACGTATATCCTCTTGGGCAATCTTTCCTCACTCATTCTCTCCATGTGACCAAACCATTTCAAAACACCCTCTTCTGCTCTCTCACCCACGCTCTTTTTATTTCCACACATCTCTCTTACCCTTACGTTACTTACTCGATCAAACCACCTCACACCACACATTGTCCTCAAACATCTCATTTCCAGCACATCCATCCTCCTGCGCAAAACTCTATCCATAGTCCACGCCTCGCAACCATACAACATTGTTGGAACCACTATTCCTTCAAACATACCCATTTTTGCTTTCCGAGATAATGTTCTCGACTTCCACACATTCTTCAAAGCTCCCAGAACTTTCGCCCCCTCCCCCACCCTATGATCCACTTCCGCTTCCATGGTTCCATCCGCTGCCAGATCCACTCCCAGATATCTAAAACACTTCACTTCCTCCAGTTTTTCTCCATTCAAACTCACCTCCCAATTGACTTGACCCTCAACCCTACTGTACCTAATAACCTTGCTCTTATTCACATTTACTCTTAACTTTCTTCTTTCACACACTTTACCAAACTCAGTCACCAGCTTCTGCAGTTTCTCACATGAATCAGCCACCAGCGCTGTATCATCAGCGAACAACAACTGACTCACTTCCCAAGCTCTCTCATCCCCAACATATATATATATATATATATGGAGGATGTGTGGAAATAAAAAGAGCGTGGTTGAGAGAGCAGAAGAGGGTGTTTTGAAGTGGTTTGGGCACATGGAGAGAATGAGTGAGGAAAGATTGACCAAGAGGATATATGTGTCGGAGGTGGAGGGAACGAGGAGAAGAGGGAGACCAAATTGGAGGTGGAAAGATGGAGTGAAAAAGATTTTGTGTGATCGGGGCCTGAACATGCAGGAGGGTGAAAGGAGGGCAAGGAATAGAGTGAATTGGAGCGATGTGGTATACCGGGGTTGACGTGCTGTCAGTGGATTGAATCAAGGCATGTGAAGCGTCTGGGGTAAACCATGGAAAGCTGTGTAGGTATGTATATTTGTGTGTGTGGACGTATGTATATACATGTGTATGGGGGGGGGTTGGGCCATTTCTTTCGTCTGTTTCCTTGCGCTACCTCGCAAACGCGGGAGACAGCGACAAAGTATAATAAATAAATATAAAATATGGAGGAAGTGAAGTGTTTTAGATATCTGGGAGTGGATCTGGCAGCGGATGGAACCATGGAAGCGGAAGTGGATCATAGGGTGGGGGAGGGGGCGAAAATTCTGGGGGCCTTGAAGAATGTGTGGAAGTCGAGAACATTATCTCGGAAAGCAAAAATGGGTATGTTTGAAGGAATAGTGGTTCCAACAATGTTGTATGGTTGCGAGACGTGGGCTATGGATAGAGTTGTGCGCAGGAGGATGGATGTGCTGGAAATGAGATGTTTGAGGACAATATGTGGTGTGAGGTGGTTTGATCGAGTAAGTAACGTAAGGGTAAGAGAGATGTGTGGAAATAAAAAGAGCGTGGTTGAGAGAGCAGAAGAGGGTGTTTTGAAATGGTTCGGGCACATGGAGGGAATGAGTGAGGAAAGATTGACCAAGAGAATATATGTGTCGGAGGTGGAGGGAACGAGGAGAAGAGGGAGACCAAATTGGAGGTGGAAAGATGGATTGAAAAAGATTTTGTGTGATCAGGGCCTGAACATGCAGGAGGGTGAAAGGAGGGCAAGGAATAGAGTGAATTGGAGCGATGTGGTATACCGGGGTTGACGTGCTGTCAGTGGATTGAATCAAGGCATGTGAAGCGTCTGGGGTAAACCATGGAAAGCTGTGTAGGTATGTATATTTGCGTGTGTGGACGTATGTATATACATGTGTATGGGGGTGGGTTGGGCCATTTCTTTCGTCTGTTTCCTTGCGCTACCTCGCAAACGCGGGAGACAGCGACAAAGCAAAAAAAAAAAATATATATATATATATGTATATATATATTGCAGTGGTATTGCAGTGGAATTTATTAAAAAAGGGGGTGACTGTATTGTTGACTGGTTGGTAAGGTTATTTAATGTATGTATGACTCATGGTGAGGTGCCTGAGGATTGGCGAAATGCGTGCATAGTGCCATTGTACAAAGGCAAAGGGGATAAGAGTGAGTGCTCAAATTACAGAGGTATAAGTTTGTTAAGTATTCCTGGTAAATTATATGGGAAGGTATTGATTGAGAGGGTGAAGGCATGTACAGAGCATCAGATTGGGGAAGAGCAGTGTGGTTTCAGAAGTGGTAGAGGATGTGTGGATCAGGTGTTTGCTTTGAAGAATGTATGTGAGAAATACTTAGAAAAGCAAATGGATTTGTATGTAGCATTTATGGATCTGGAGAAGGCATATGATACAGTTGATAGAGATGCTCTGTGGAAGGTATTAAGAATATATGGTGTGGGAGGCAAGTTGTTAGAAGCAGTGAAAAGTTTTTATCGAGGATGTAAGGCATGTGTACATGTAGGAAGAGAGGAAAGTGATTGGCTCTCAGTGAATGTAGGTTTGCGGCAGGGGTGTGTGATGTCCCCATGGTTGTTTAATTTGTTTATGGATGGGGTTGTTAGGGAGGTGAATGCAAGAGTTTTGGAAAGAGGGGCAAGTGTGAAGTCTGTTGTGGATGAGAGAGCTTGGGAAGTGAGTCAGTTGTTGTTCGCTGATGATACAGCGCTGGTGGCTGATTCATGTGAGAAACTGCAGAATCTGGTGACTGAGTTTGGTAAAGTGTGTGAAAGAAGAAAGTTAAGAGTAAATGTGAATAAGAGCAAGGTTATTAGGTACAGTAGGGTTGAGGGTCAAGTCAATTGGGAGGTGAGTTTGAATGGAGAAAAACTGGAGGAAGTGAAGTGTTTTAGATATCTGGGAGTGGATCTGGCAGCGGATGGAACCATGGAAGCGGAAGTGGATCATAGGGTGGGGGAGGGGGCGAAAATTCTGGGAGCCTTGAAGAATGTGTGGAAGTCGAGAACATTATCTCGGAAAGCAAAAATGGGTATGTTTGAAGGAATAGTGGTTCCAACAATGTTGTATGGTTGCGAGGCGTGGGCTATGGATAGAGTTGTGTGCAGGAGGATGGATGTGCTGGAAATGAGATGTTTGAGGACAATGTGTGGTGTGAGGTGGTTTGATCGAGTAAGTAACGTAAGGGTAAGAGAGATGTGTGGAAATAAAAAGAGCGTGGTTGAGAGAGCAGAAGAGGGTATTTTGAAATGGTTTGGGCACATGGAGAGAATGAGTGAGGAAAGATTGACCAAGAGGATATATGTGTCGGAGGTGGAGGGAACGAGGAGAAGAGGGAGACCAAATTGGAGGTGGAAAGATGGAGTGAAAAAGATTTTGTGTGATCGGGGCCTGAACATGCAGGAGGGTGAAAGGAGGGCAAGGAATAGAGTGAATTGGAGCGATGTGGTATACCGGGGTTGACGTGCTGTCAGTGGATTGAATCAAGGCATGTGAGCGTCTGGGGTAAACCATGGAAAGCTGTGTAGGTATGTATATTTGCGTGTGTGGACGTATGTATATACATGTGTATGGGGGTTGGGCCATTTCTTTCGTCTGTTTCCTTGCGCTACCTCGCAAACGCGGGAGACAGCGACAAAGCACAAAACATATATATATATATATATATATGTATATATATATATATATATATATATATATATATATATATATATATATATATATATATATATATATATATATATATATATATAAATATAGAGATGCTCTGTGGAAGGTATTAAGAATATATCGTGTGGGTGGCAAGTTGTTAGAAGCAGTGAAAAGTTTTTATTGAGGATGTAAGGCATGTGTACGTGTAGGAAGAGAGGAAAGTGATTGGTTCTCAGTGAATGTAGGTCTGCGGCAGGGGTGTGTGATGTCTCCATGGTTGTTTAACTTGTTTATGGATGGGGTTGTTAGGGAGGTCAATGCAAGAGTTTTGGAAAGAGGGGCAAAAATGAATTCTGTTGTGGATGAGAGAGCTTGGGAAGTGAGTCAGTTGTTGTTCGCTGATGATACAGCGTTGGTGGCTGATTCATGTGAGAAACTGCAGAAGCTGGTGACTGAGTTTGGTAAAGTGTGTGAAAGAAGAAAGTTAAGAGTAAATGTGAATAAGAGCAAGGTTATTAGGTACAGTAGGGTTCAGGGTCAAGTCAATTGGGAGGTAAGTTTGAATGGAGAAAAACTGGAGGAAGTAAAGTGTTTTAGATATCTGGGAGTGGATCTGGCAGCGGATGGAACCATGGAAGCGGAAGTGAATCATAGGGTGGGGGAGGGGGCGAAATTCCTGGGAGCCTTGAGAATGTGTGGAAGTCGAGAACATTATCTCGGAAAGCAAAAATGGCTGTGTTTGAAGGAATAGTGGTTCCAACAATGTTGTACGATTGCGAGGCGTGGGCTATGGATAGAGTTGTGCGCAGGAGGGTGGATGTGCTGGAAATGAGATGTTTGAGGACAATGTGTGGTGTGAGGTGGTTTGATCGAGTAAGTAATGTAACGGTAAGAGAGATGTGTGGAAATAAAAAGAGCGTGGTTGAGAGAGCAGAAGAGGGTGTTTTGAAATGGTTTGGGCACATGGAGAGAATGAGTGAGGAAAGATTGACCAAGAGGATATATGTGTCGGAGGTGGAGGGAACGAGAAGTGGGAGACCAAATTGGAGGTGGAAAGATGGAGTGAAAAAGATTTTGAGTGATCGGGGCCTGAACATGCAGGAGGGTGAAAGGCGGGCAAGGAATAGAGTGAATTGGATCGATGTGGTATACCGGGGTTGACGTGCTGTCAGTGGATTGAATCAGGGCATGTGAAGCTTCTGGGGTAAACCATGGAAAGTTGTGTGGGGCCTGGATGTGGAAAGGGAGCTGTGGTTTCGGGCATTATTGCATGACAGCTAGAGACTGAGTGTGAACGAATGAGGCCTTTGTTGTCTTGTCCTAGCGCTACCCCGCACACATGAGGGGGGAGGGGGATGGTATTCCATGTGTGGTGAGGTGGCGATGGGAATGAATAAAGGCAGACAGTGTGAATTGTGTGCATGGGTATATATGTATGTGTCTGTGTGTGTATATATATATGTACATTGAGATGTATAGGTATATATATTGCGTGTGTGGACGTGTGTGCATATACATGTGTATGGGGGTGGGTTGGGCCATTTCTTTCATCTGTTTCCTTGCGCTACCTCGCAAACGCGGGAGACAGCAACAAAGCAAAATAATAAAAAAAAACCTATATCTTACACTTTGTCGTAGAAACCTTGCATAATAATAATATATAAATATACATATAATTTTCCAAAAGAGGGAATAGAGAAGGGGGCCAGGTGAGGATATTCCCTCAAAGGCCCAGTCCTCTGTTCTTAACGCTACCTCGCTAATGCGGGAAATGGCGAATAGTTTGAAAGAAAAAGATATATAAATATATATATACTTGTGTCATGAGAAGAGTGGGAGGTGGGATGATTAGAAAGGGTAGAGAGTGGTGGGATAAAGAAGTAAGATTATTAGTGAAAGAGAAGAGAGAGGCATTTGGACAATTTTTGCAGGGAAAAAATGCAAATGAGTGGGAGATGTATAAAAGAAAGAGATAGGAGGTCAAGAGAAAGGTGCAAGAGGTGAAAAAGAGGGCAAATGAGAGTTGGGGTGAGAGAGTATCATTAAATTTTAGAGAGAATAAAAAGATGTTCTGGAAGGAGGTAAATAAAGTGCGTAAGACAAGGGAGCAAATGGGAACTTCAGTGAAGGGGGCTGATGGGAGGTGATAACAAGTAGTGGTGATGTGAAAAGGAGATGGAGTGAGTATTTTGAAGGTTTGTTGAATGTGTTTGATGATAGAGTAGGCAGATATAGGGTGTTTTGGTCTAGGTGGTGTGCAAAGTGAGAGGGTTAGGGAAAATGATTTGGAAAACAGAGAAGAGGTAGTAAAAGCTTTGCGGAAGATGAAAGCCGGAAAGGCAGCAGGTTTGGATGGTATTGCAGCGGAATTTATTAAAAAAGGGGGTGACTGTATGGTTGACTGGTTGGTAAGGTTATTTAATGTATGTATGATTCATGGTGAGGTGCCTGAGGATTGGCGGAATGCTTGCATAGTGCCATTGTATAAAGGCAAAGGGGATAAGAGTGAGTGCTCAAATTACAGAGGTATAAGTTTGTTGAGTCAATTAACAAGTAATCCAATAACGCTCTCTGGCCATCTCTCCTACTTACATAAGTATACTTATGTATATCTCGCTTTTTAAACCAAGTATTCCCAATCATCAGTCCTTTTTCAGCACATAAATCTACAAGCTCTTCACCATTTCCATTTACAACACTGAACACCCCATGTATACCAATTATTCCCTCAACTGCCACATTACTCACCTTTGCATTCAAATCACCCATCACTATAACCCAGTCTCGTGCATCAAAACCACTAACACACTCATTCAGCTGCTCCCAAAACACTTGCCTCTCATGATCTTTCTTCTCATGCCCAGGTGTATATGCACCAATAATCACCCACCTCTCTCCATCAACTTTCAGTTTTACGAAAGAGAGACTTTTGGATGTTAATGTGCTGAGAGGTGCAACTGGAGGGATGTCTGATCATTATCTTGTGGAGGCTAACGTGAAGATTTGTATGGGTTTTCAGAAAAGAAGAGTGAATGTTGGGGTGAAGAGGGTGGTGAGAGTAAGTGAGCTTGGGAAGGAGACCTGTGTGAGGAAGTACCAGGAGAGACTGAGTACAGAATGGAAAAAGGTGAGAACAATGGAAGTAAGGGGAGTGGGGGAGGAATGGGATGTATTTAGGGAATCAGTGATGGATTGCGCAAAAGATGCTTGTGGCATGAGAAGAGTGGGAGGTGGGTTGATTAGAAAGGGTAGTGAGTGGTGGGATGAAGAAGTAAGAGTATTAGTGAAAGAGAAGAGAGAGGCATTTGGACGATTTTTGCAGGGAAAAAATGCAATTGAGTGGGAGATGTATAAAAGAAAGAGACAGGAGGTCAAGAGAAAGGTGCAAGAGGTGAAAAAAAGGGCAAATGAGAGTTGGGGTGAGAGAGTATCATTAAATTTTAGAGAGAATAAAAAGATGTTCTGGAAGGAGGTAAATAAAGTGCGTAAGACAAGGGAGCAAATGGGAACTTCAGTGAAGGGCGCAAATGGGGAGGTGATAACAAGTAGTGGTGATGTGAGAAGGAGATGGAGTGAGTATTTTGAAGGTTTGTTGAATGTGTTTGATGATAGAGTGGCAGATATAGGGTGTTTTGGTCGAGGTGGTGTGCAAAGTGAGAGGGTTAGGGAAAATGATTTGGTAAACAGAGAAGAGGTAGTGAAAGCTTTGCGGAAGATGAAAGCCGGCAAGGCAGCAGGTTTGGATGGTATTACGGTGGAATTTATTAAAAAAGGGGGTAACTGTATTGTTGACTGGTTGGTAAGGTTATTTAATGTATGTATGACTCATGGTGAGGTGCCTGAGGATTGGCGGAATGCGTGCATAGTGCCATTGTACAAAGGCAAAGGGGATAAGAGTGAGTGCTCAAATTACAGAGGTATAAGTTTGTTGAGTATTCCTGGTAAATTATATGGGAGGGTACTGATTGAGAGGGTGAAGGCATGTACAGAGCATCAGATTGGGGAAGAGCAGTGTGGTTTCAGAAGTGGTAGAGGATGTGTGGATCAGGTGTTTGCTTTGAAGAATGTATGTGAGAAATACTTAGAAAAGCAAATGGATTTGTATGTAGCATTTATGGATCTGGAGAAGGCATATGATAGAGTTGATAGAGATGCTCTGTGGAAGGTATTAAGAATATATGGTGTGGGAGGAAAGTTGTTAGAAGCATTGAAAAGTTTTTATCGAGGATGTAAGGCATGTGTACGTGTAGGAAGAGAGGAAAGTGATTGGTTCTCAGTGAATGTAGGTTTGCGGCAGGGGTGTGTGATGTCTCCATGGTTGTTTAACTTGTTTATGGATGGGGTTGTTAGGGAGGTCAATGCAAGAGTTTTGGAAAGAGGGGCAAGTATGAAGTCTGTTGGGGATGAGAGAGCTTGGGAAGTGAGTCAGTTGTTGTTCGCTGATGATACAGCGCTGGTGGCTGATTCATGTGAGAAACTGCAGAAGCTGGTGACTGAGTTTGGTAAAGTGTGTGGAAGAAGAAAGTTAAGAGTAAATGTGAATAAGAGCAAGGTTATTAGGTACAGTAGGGTTGAGGGTCAAGTCAATTGGGAGGTGAGTTTGAATGGAGAAAAACTGGAGGAAGTGAAGTGTTTTAGATATCTGGGAGTGGATCTGGCAGCGGATGGAACCATGGAAGCGGAAGTGGATCATAGGGTGGGGGAGGGGGCGAAAATTCTGGGAGCCTTGAAGAATGTGTGGAAGTCGAGAACATTATCTCGGAAAGCAAAAATGGGTATGTTTGAAGGAATAGTGGTTCCAACAATGTTGTATGGTTGCGAGGCGTGGGCTATGGATAGAGTTGTGCGCAGGAGGATGGATGTGCTGGAAATGAGATGTTTGAGGACAATGTGTGGTGTGAGGTGGTTTGATCGAGTGAGTAACGTAAGGGTAAGAGAGATGTGTGGAAATAAAAAGAGCGTGGTTGAGAGAGCAGAAGAGGGTGTTTTGAAGTGGTTTGGGCACATGGAGAGAATGAGTGAGGAAAGATTGACCAAGAGGATATATGTGTCGGAGGTGGAGGGAACGAGGAGAAGAGGGAGACCAAATTGGAGGTGGAAAGATGGAGTGAAAAAGATTTTGTGTGATAGGGGCCTGAACATGCAGGAGGGTGAAAGGAGGGCAAGGAATAGAGTGAATTGGAGCGATGTGGTATACCGGGGTTGACGTGCTGTCAGTGGATTGAATCAAGGCATGTGAAGCGTCTGGGGTAAACCATGGAAAGCTGTGTAGGTATGTATATTTGCGTGTGTGGACGTATGTATATACATGTGTATGGTGGGGGGTTGGGCCATTTCTTTCGTCTGTTTCCTTGCGCTACCTCGCAAACGTGGGAGACAGCGACAAAGTATAATAAAAAAAAAAAAATATATATATATATATATATATATATATATATATATATATATATATATATATATCTTTCTTTCTTTCATACTACTCGCCATTTCCCGCATCAGCGAGGTAGCGTTAAGAACAGAGGACTGGGCCTCTGAGGAGACATCCTCATCCAGCCCCCTTCTCTGTTCCTTCCTTTGGAAAAAAAAAAAAAAAAAAAAAAAAAAATATATAAATATAGTATTGTATTCAAAAACTTGGGAAGAACATTTATATTTAGTGAGGGAAGTGTTTCATAGGTTAGAGAAAGCACATTTGATGGTAAACCTTGTAAAGAGTGAGTTTGTTCGAGCAACTGTAGAATATCCAGGTTATGTTGTTGGTCAGGAATGTGTAAAACCAATCACTGCTAAGGTGGAAAGTATTGTAAAAATTTCCCGCACCTACAAATAAGAGAGGATTATCAAGATTTCTGGGTATGGCTGGATATCATTGTAGGTTTTGTAAGAATTTTTCAATCATTGCTTTACTCTTAACCAACTTATTGTCAAAAAAAAGTCAGATTTGTATGGAGTGGTCAATGTGAAGAGGCCTTTCAGAAACTGAAAAAGATACTTGTATGTACACCCATACTTTCTACTCCAAATTATAATAGTCCATCTAAACTATATATAGATGCAAATGATTTTGGGGTTGTTGGAGTGTTAACGCAGGGGAAAGATGATATTGATTTTCCAATTTATAATTTTTCAAAGAAGTTTCTGTCCTCGCGTCAGCAAGGTAGCGTTAAGAACAGAGGACTGGGCCTCTGAGTAAACATCCTCACACAGCCCCCTTCTTAGTTCCTTCCTTTGGAAAATTTAAAAAAAAAACGTGAGGGGAGGATTTCCAGCCCCCCGCTCCCTTCCCTTTTAGTCGCCTTCTACGACACGCAAGGAATACGTAGGAAGTAATCTTTCTCCCCTATCCCCAGGGATAATATATATATATTATCCCATGGAAGCGGAAGTGAATCATAGGATGGGGGAGGGGGCGAAAATCCTGGGAGCTTTGAAGAATGTGTGGAAGTCGAGAACATTATCTCCAAAAGCAAAAATGGCTATGTTTGAAGGAATAGTGGTTCCAACAATGTTGTATGGTTGCGAGGCGTGGGCTATGCATAGAGTTGTGTGCAGGAGGGTGGATGTGCTGGAAATGAGATGTTTGAGGACAAAATGTGGTGTGAGGTGGTTTGATCAAGTAAGTAATGTAAGGGTAAGAGAGATGTGTGGAAATAAGAAGAGTGTGGTTGAAAGAGCAGAAAAGGGTGTTTTGAAATGGTTTGGGCACATGGAGAGAATGAGTGAGGAAAGATTGACCAAGAGGATATATGTGTCGGAGGTGGAGGGAACAAGGAGAAGTGGGAGACTAAATTGGAGGTGGAAAGATGGAGTGAAAAAGATTTTGTGTGATCGGGGCCTGAACATGAAGGAGGGTGAAAGGAGGGCAAGGAATAGAGTGAATTGGATCGATGTGGTATACCGGGGTTGACGTGCTGTCAGTGGATTGAATCAGGGCATGTGAAGCGTCTGGGGTAAACCATGGAAAGCTGTGTAGGTATGTTTATTTGCGTGTGTGGACGTATGTATATACATGTGTATGGGGGTGGGTTGGGCCATTTCTTTCGTCTGTTTCCTTGCGCTACCTCGCAAACGCGGGAGACAGCGACAAAGCAAAAAAAAAAAAAATATATGATATAGTATTGTATTCAAAAACTTGGGAAGAACATTTATATTTAGTGAAGGAAGTGCTTCATAGGTTGGACAAAGCATATTTCATGGTAAACCTTGTAAAGAGTGAGTTTGCTCGAGCAACTGTAGAATATCCAGGTTATGTTGTTGGTCAGGGATGTGTAAAGAAAGTATTGCAAAAATTTCCAGTACCTACAAATAAGAAAGGATTATAAAGATTTCTGGGTATGGCTGGATATCACTGCAGGTTTTGTAAGAATTTTTCAATCACTGCTTTACTATTAACCAATTTGTCAAAAAAAAGTCAAATTTGTATGGAGTGATCAATGTGATGAGGCCTTTAAGAAATTGAAAATGATACTTGTATGTACAACCATACTTTCTACTCCAAATTATGATAGACCATCTAAACTATATATAGATGCAAATGATTTTGGGGTTGTCGGAGTCTTAATGCAGGAGAAAGATGATATCAATTTTCCAATTAATTATTTTTCAAAGAACTTTCTGGGCTATCAGAAAAAACTACAGTACTACTGAAAAGGAAACATTAGCCATGATTTTAAGTTTGAATCATTTTAATGTATATGTGAGAGGAGTAGGTAGTCCAATCCAAGTGTTTACAGATCACAATGCCTTGTTAACAAGGTGGAGTCTTTTGTTACAAGATTATAATTTGATTATCAAGTATATAAGAGGAAAGAATAATGTTGTAGCTGATGTATTGTCTCATATACCAGTCAGACATGAGTTAACTAGTGGCTGACTCATAAATGGTATAATCAACCCATTACACCTTACTCAGTTTTCTTTTGAGAAATTGTATAGAAACTGGAAGAAGGCCAAGGTCAAGCCTCTCTCTCTCTCTCTCTCTCTCTCTCTCTCTCTCTCTCTCTCTCTCTCTCTCTCTCTCTAAGGAATGGCCAATTAGAGGAAGGATGTGACACAAAGCTATTAGGGGTGGAGGAAGGACATGACACCAAACACATACCCTCTGGAGAGGGTTCATCGCTACAGTCCTGGAGTCTTGAACACACACAAACACACACGCACATCCTGGAAAGGCAACCTGAAGTACCCAACAGGCACAAGAACCCACTGGAAACCTACCGGGGCCTCGCTGCTGGAACGAACCCCACCTAGACCAAGAGGCACAAGAGACCCTTGGAAAAAAAAAACAAAAAAACTCCATGGATTTCTTCCAGATGTTTCCGACACCCACATTACGTATTCATGAATCCGAAAACGTACCTGGAAACGCTGGTCGGAGGCGAAGACCACCATTCCGGAGCTGAGTACATGGAGGTCCCTCTTCCGGATCCAGGACACTTGCTGTGGAGAAGAGGAGATAAAATTGAGGATGGTCTGCTGGCGTAAAGACACAGAGGGGGGGGCGTTTTATATATATATATATATATATATATATATATATATATATATATATATATATATATATATATATATATATATATATATATATAATCACATTATCATCAGGGGAGACACAAGAGAGAAATATAAAAGTCAGTTGATATACATCGAAGAGACGAAGCTAGGACGCCATTTGGTAAACAGGTGATTGTCCAAAACATGATGTGATTATTACACGAAAGTGCACTTGGGAACTTTTCGTGTTTCATTTTCTCCGTGGACTCATACGAATATCTTGATCACGCGCAAAATAGTGATCCTTTCCAATATATATACATATATATATATATATATATATATATATATATATATATATATATATATATATATATATATATATATACACACACACACACACACAATATGTTCTATTTCCAGCCATATTGTGTGAAGTCTATGTTGGCCATCATATCTGTACGCCGTTTCCCACCTTAACTAGGTAGAGCCAGGTACAGAGAAACTGAGCCTTATAGGCATAATCTTCACTTGGCTTCTTTCTCTGTGCCTCTCGTGGAAGATGTATAATACAGGAGGGGAGGATATCCAGTCCAAACCCCGCCACTTTCGAAAATGTAGCTGATATGTGGGATGCATTCCTTTTTTCCCCTACACCAAGTGGAACATGACGTATATACAGTGTGTGTGTGTGTGTGTGTGTGTGTGTGTGTGTGAGTGTGTCAACTCGGGCTGAGTGTGTAACAGGCGCGCCAGAAGTCACCATCAAACATACAATTAAAACTGGATTGGATTTTCGAAGCGTCGAACACCACCATCGGGAAAGATTAGACACATGGGTTTCCTAGAGAGGTACATGGGTTTCCTAGAGAGATACATGGGTTTCCTAGATAGATACATGGGTTTCCTAGATAGATACATGGGTTTCCCAGATAGATACATGGGGGTTCCCAGAGAGATACATGGGTTTCCTAGATAGATACATGGGTTTCCTAGATAGATACACGGGTTTCCCAGATAGATACATGGGTTTCCTAGATAGATACATGGGTTTCCTAGATAGATACATGGGTTTCCTAGATAGATACATGGGTTTCCCAGATAGATACATGGGGGTTCCCAAATAGACACATGGGTTTCCTAGATAGATACATGGGTTTCCTAGATAGATACATGGGTTTCCTAGAGAGATACAGGGGTTTCCTAGATAGATACATGGGTTTCCTAGGTAGATACATGGGTTTCCCAGATAGATACATGGGGGTTCCCAAATAGACACATGGGTTTCCTAGATAGATACATGGGTTTCCTAGATAGATACATGGGTTTCCCAGATAGATACATGGGTTTCCCAGATAGATACATGGGTTTCCTAGATAGATACATGGGTTTCCCAGATAGATACATGGGTTTCCTAGATAGATACATGGGTTTCCTAGATAGATACATGGGTTTCCCAGATAGATACATGGGTTTCCCAGATAGATACATGGGTTTCCTAGATAGATACATGGGTTTCCCAGAGAGATACATGGGTTTCCTAGATAGATACATGGGTTTCCTAGATAGATACATGGGTTTCCCAGATAGATACATGGGTTTCCTAGATAGATACATGGGTTTCCCAGATAGATACATGGGTTTCCCAGACAGATACATGGGTTTCCCAGATAGATACATGGGTTTCCAGATAATGAGGACATCAAGGTTGGACCCGCCTCAAGCCAGTCCCATTATTGGGGATCGAACCGAGCTTAAAAAACAAACTCTAACTCCTCCAAGATCTGTGGAAATCTATTCTCTATAGATAGTTAGATAAGATGAGAACATGTGTTCGATGCCAATATACCTTTGAACCCTATATCAATATACCTTTGAACCCCATAGATATATACCTTTGAACCCCATACCAATATACCTTTGAACCCCATACCAATATACCTTCGAACCACATACCAATATACCTTTGAACCCCACACATATATACCTTTGAACCCCATATCAATATACCTTTGAACCCCATATATATATATACCTTTGAACCCCATACATATATACCTTTGAACCCCATACCAATATACCTTCGAACCACATACCAATATACCTTTGAACCCCATACATATATACCTTTGAACCCCATACCAATATACCTTCGAACCACATACCAATATACCTTTGAACCCCATACATATATACCTATGAACCCCATACCAATATACCTTCGAACCACATACCAATATACCTTTGAACCCCATACATATATACCTTAGAACCCCATATCAATATACCTTTGAACCCCATACATATATACCTTTGAACCCCATACATATATACCTTTGAACCCCATACATATATACCTTTGAACCCATACATATATACCTTTGAACCCCATATCAATATACATTTGAACCCCATACATATATACCTTTGAACCCCATATCAATATACCTTTGAACCCCATACATATATACCTTTGAACCCCATACATATATACCTTTGAACCCCATATCAATATACCTTTGAACCCCATACATATATACCTTTGAACCCCATACATATATACCTTTGAACCCCATACATATATACCTTTGAACCCCATATCAATATACCTTTGAACCCCATACATATATACCTTTGAACCCCATACATATATACCTTTGAACCCCATATCAATATACCTTTGAACCCCATACATATATACCTTTGAACCCCATACATATATAAATTTGAACCCCATATCAATATACCTTTGAACCCCATACATATATACCTTTGAACCCCATACCAATATACCTTTGAACCACATACATATATACCTTTGAACCCCATACGTATATACCTTTGAACCCCATACCAATATACCTTTGAACCACATACATATATACCTTTGAGACCCTTATCAATATACCCTTGAACCCCATACCAATATACCTTTGAACCCCATATATATATATATATATATATATATATATATATATATATATATATATATATATACCTTTGAACCCCATACTAATATACCTTTGAACCCCATACATATATACCTTTGAACCCCATACCAATATACCTTTGAACCACATACATATATACCTTTGAGACCCTTACCAATATACCCTTGAACCCCATACCAACATACCCTTGAACCCCATACCAATATACCTTTGAACCCCATACCAATATACCTTTGAACCCCATACCAATATACCTTTGAACCCCATACCAATATACCTTTGAACCCCATACCAATATACCTTTGAACCCCATACCAATATACCTTTGAACCCCATACCAATATAGCTTTGAGATCCCGGACATAAGCTTCGTGGTGTAGTGGTTAGCGTTGTTGACCATGAGGCACTCGTGGGCCGCCCTGGGGTCGAGCACATACAGGTTCGAATCCTGGGAGCTGTTCACAATTCACCCCAGCTGTTCATCTTATCATAGAGATTGGTCGATAAACTGTTTACCAGAAGTGTGGTAACCAAGCCACAGACGTGTGGTAACCCAGCTACAGACGTGTGGTAACCCAGCCACAGACGTGTGGTAACCCAGCCACAGACGTGTGGTAACCCAGCCACAGACGTCTGGTAACCCAGCCACAGACGTCTGGTTACCCAGCCACACACGTCTGGTATCCCAGGCACACACATCTGGTAACCTAGCCACAGACGTCTGGTAACCCAGCCACAGACGTGTGGTAACCCAGCCACTGACGTGTGGTAACCCAGCCACAGACGTCTGGTAACTCAGCCACAGATGTCTGGTAACCCAGCCACAGATGTCTGGTAACCTAAAAGACGTCTGGTAACCCAGCCACAGACGTCTGGTAACCCAGCCACAGACATCTGATAACCCAGCCACACACGTCTGGTAACCCAGCCACCGACGTCCGGTAACCCAGCCACAGACGTATGGTAACCGAAAAGACGTGTGGTAACCCAGCCACAGACGTCTGGTAACCCAGCCACCGACGTCCGGTAACCCAGCCACAGACGTATGGTAACCGAAAAGACGTGTGGTAACCCAGCCACAGACGTCTTGTAACCCAGCCACAGACGTCTTGTAACCCAGCCACAGACGTCTGGTAACCCAGCCACAGACATCTGATAACCCAGCCACACACGTCTGGTAACCCAGCCACCGACGTCCGGTAACCCAGCCACAGACGTATGGTAACCGAAAAGACGTGTGGTAACCCAGCCACAGACGTCTGGTAACCCAGCCACCGACGTCCGGTAACCCAGCCACAGACGTATGGTAACCGAAAAGACGTGTGGTAACACAGCCACAGACGTCTGGTAACCCAGCCACAGACGTCTGGTAACCCAGCCACTCCCTTGGGTCATCGCCTAACACGCTGGGCCCAGCAAAGGGCTGCGTATCTCAGCGTTCAATTGCGTATTTACCACAACTGCTTCCATTTCCCTCACACATTTCCCCTCAGTACATGTCTCTACGTTTTCCTTTCCCATCCCTAACCCCTCCCATCCCCATCCCTCGGTTACCCATTCCAGATAAGGGGAAAATACTGCTGTGTAACACAGGGGAACTAAAGAATTCATGTTTAGTTAGGGTTTCACAGATGTAAAATCTATTTTCCCCCCGTTTGCTTTCTCTTATCTACGAAATAAATAGTTTTTTCCCCCCGATAAATGTTTTCTATATCTAATACACAGTTTGTCAGCGAAATATATATATATATATATATATATATATATATATATATATATATATATATATATATATATATATATATATATTCCTATGAGTCCACGGGGAAAATGAAACACGAAAAGTTCCCAAGTGCACTTTCGTGTAATAATCACATCATATATATATATATTCCGATCATCTCTTTCGGAAGCGATACACGATTCCATTCTATTCAAGAGGAGGGCGATCCAATTTGCTTCGACGCCTTTCCTCCTGTATTATAACACACACAAGGGCTGCCAGCATG
>NC_092241.1:5759251-5769251 GCF_036320965.1 Panulirus ornatus | reverse complement strand
ACCACCTCCCACCCACCCCTTTTTAACCCCCAACCCCTCCCACCCCAGCTCCACGCCCACCCCTTGATTCTGGGCGGAGTCAGGAAAGAGAGAGAGAGAGAGAGAGAGAGAGAGAGAGAGAGAGAGAGAGAGAGAGATTGGAAAGGATCACAATTTTGCGCGTGATCAAGATATTCCTATGAGTCCACGGGGGAAAATGAAACACGAAAAGTTCCCAAGTGCACCTTCGTGTAATAATCACATTTTCATTTCCCCGTGGACTCACAGGAATATATATATAGATATACCCCTCCCACACAGCCCTCACTAACCACAGCCCCAGGATACCCCTCCCACACACCCACACCCACACACACACCCCACACTAACCACAGCCCACTACAATAACCCCCTTTCCTCCCCCCTTTCAACCCCTACCACAACACTGCAGTTCTGTCCTTCTGTGCACTTCGACTTAGACGATGATTGCAGTGGGTGGGTGGGTGGGTCAGTGGGTGGGTGGGTCAGTGGGTGGGTAGGGTGGGAAATGAATACTTGGAGGGCCTTTGGAGAGATGAAACAGGGAATTTGAGATATCTTTTTTTCCCCTCTCACCCCTTCGACACAAAACACACTCAGAAGGAGGGAAAAAAAAGAGACAAGACATTGAATTTCTTCCTTCCTTCCTTTGAAGTCCTCAAGGGGATCTGTCTTAGTCTGAGAGAGAGAGAGAGAGAGAGAGAGAGAGAGAGAGAGAGAGAGAGAGAGAGAGAGAGAGAGAGAGAGAGAGGGGGGGGGGGAAAGTTTAATTGGATCTGCTCTGTGTTGGTTTGATTCTTTCCTCCACCTCCATAGGTTCTCCCTCCCACTAAACCCCCTCCAGTAACATACGTTCTCCCCCTCCCATTTCTTTCGTCTGTTTCCTTGCGCTACCTCGCAAACGCGGGAGACAGCGACAAAGCAAAATAAAAATATATATATATATATATATATATATATATATATATATATATATATAAATATCTCAAACCTCCTTTCTTGATCAGTTTATACTACATAATTAAGCCATAAGGATTAAAAACACTTCCTTTAGGTCGAAAATCTTAGCAACAGTGCAAAATCTTGTGGGATTTGTGCTGAAAACAGGGCAACAGGCGTCACGTTTTCTTTCCCGCAGCAAATCACAGAAAACGAGGCGAGATGTTTAGGTCTTTCGAACGATGTCTTTCGAACCTGGGGTGGGTGTGTGTCTGTGGCCTTCACCTTTTCCACAAGCGTTCGTACAACAGGTGGAGGGAGGGGGAAAAGTGGAATGAACTTGAACCCAAAAAAAGCTCCTTTTGAACACCTACCAGGTCGGTCCTACATGCAAGAAGAACGCACCACAGCCCAGGAGACTTTTTGAGCTCAAGAGGCGAACTCAAACTGCCTCATGTGTTCTTACCAGGTCGGTCCTACATGCAAGAAGAACGCATCACAGCCCAGGAGAGTTTTTGAGCTCAAGAGGCGAACTCAAACTGCCTCATGTGTTCCTACATCCAAGAAGAACGCACCACAGCCCAGAAGACTTTTTGAGCTCAAGAGGCGAACTCAAACTGCCTCATGTGTTCTTACATGCAAGAAGAACGCACCACAGCCCAGGAGAGTTTTTGAGCTCAGAGGCGAACTCAAACTGCCTCATGTGTTCTTACCAGGTCGGTCCTACATGCAAGAAGAACGCATCACAGCCCAGGAGAGTTTTTGAGCTCAGGAGGCGAACTCAAACTGCCTCATGTGTTCCTACATGCAAGAAGAACGCATCACAACCCAGGAGACTTTTTGAGCTCAGAGGCGAACTCAAACTGCCTCATGTGCTCTTACCAGGTCGGTCCTACATGCAAGAAGAACGCATCACAGCCCAGGAGAGTTTTTGAGCTCAGAGGCGAACTCAAACTGCCTCATGTGTTCCTACATGCAAGAAGAACGCATCACAGCCCAGGAGAGTTTTTGAGCTCAAGAGGCGAACTCAAACTGCCTCATTTGTTCCTACATGCAAGAAGAACGCATCACAGCCCAGGAGACTTTTTGAGCTCAGAGGCGAACTCAAACTGCCTCATGTGTTCCTACATCCAAGAAGAACGCATCACAACCCAGGAGACTTCTTGAGCTCAGAGGCGAACTCAAACTGCCTCATGTGTTCTTACCAGGTCGGTCCAACATGGAAGAAGAACGCATCACAGCCCAGGAGAGTTTAGGCTTCAATCCATCTATAATATTAGCCTCTGGTTCACGCACTCATGAATGCAAAAATCGAACACTCTAAGATCCTTTAGCTTCAACTGTCCAATCCCTTCCTTCCTCAGCCTCCAACATGCCACACGAAGCCATCCTTTGGCTTCACCTGTCCAATCCCTTCCTTCCTCAGCCTCCAACATGCCACACGAAGTCATCCTTTGGCTTCACCTGTCCAATCCCTTCCTTCCTCAGCCTCCAACATGGCACACGAAGTCATCCTTTGGCTTCAACTGTCCAATCCCTTCCTTCCTCAGCCTCCAACATGCCACACGAAGTCATCCTTTGGCTTCACCTGTCCAATCCCTTCCTTCCTCAGCCTCCAACATGGCACACGAAGTCATCCTTTGGCTTCAACTGTCCAATCCCTTCCTCCCTCAGCCTCCAACATGCCACACGAAGTCATCCTTTGGCTTCAACTGTCCAATCCCTTCCTCCCTCAGCCTCCAACATGCCACACGAAGTCATCTTTTGGCTTCAACTGTCCAATCCTTTCCTTCCTCAGCCTCCAACATGCCACACGAAGTCATCTTTTGGCTTCAACTGTCCAATCCTTTCCTTCCTCAGCCTCCAACATGGCACACGAAGTCATCTTCATCTCCATCACTTGGGCGAACACTGCGTCCCTCTTCTTCTCCATTCCCGTCTCGAAACACTGAAGAGAAATGCCTTCGACTTATTTCCCCTTTCTCCTGGGTAGTTCGTCCCCATTGGCTTCGTCTGCTCGCTTCAGTCTCGTGGAGGAAGAAGTTAGCTAAATTGGCTGCATTTATTGCTTGAATGCGCTCGATGCATCGTACCGCTAGCTTCGCGTTGGGAGCGTTATCCGCTAAGTCCCAGCCCGCGAAAGATAAACAGAGATTTCTTGAAAGATATAAACAAATAAGACATTTCTCGCTCTGAACTAGCTCACTTTACAAGCCGTTCTTCAATGACCTTTAAATGGTCGTCTGTGTCTTCCTCCGCTCACCGTAATTGGATTAGTAAGGTAGACGTGGCTTTGTGGCGGTCTGTTAGTGAAGAAAAAAAAATGCACAAAGGACTGTTACCTTAGTGCATACAGTGCTTTTTCTTGCACTTGCCAGATTCTCAATATATGACTTCGAATCCTAAACCATCTTGTGTACGTCTCGTTTCTTTTTCCCTTTTATGTTCGCTGAGATGGCACGGAGGGGGGGGGGGGCTAAACAAGGTCATCCCATTAACGCTATGTTCTTTCTTTTAACCTATTCGCCATTTCCCGCGTTAGCGAGGTAGCGTTAAGAAAAGAGGACTGGGCCTTTTTTGGAATATCCTCACCTGGCCCCCCCTCTGTTCCTTCTTTTGGAAAATTAAAAAAAAAAAAACGAGAGGGGAGGATTTCCAGCCCCCCTCAGCTCCCTCCCCTTTTAGTCGCCTTCTACGACACGCAGGGAATACGTGGGAAGTATTCTTAATCCCCTATCCCTAGGGATAATTAACGCTATGTATATATATATATATATATATATATATATATATATATATATATATATATATATATATATATATATATATATATCCTAGCCTGAGCCAGGTGCTCATCATATCAACCAACCTCAACGGATGGATGAACAGCTGGGTTGTCTGTGGACCAACTGCTGCAAACCAGGATTCGAACCCATACCATACTCGACCCTGGGCCGAGGCGGCCCGTGAATGCGTCACAGTCAGGATGGCTAACTGCTCCACCACAAGAAGCGCCACAGTTTCCCTCATTGCACTCATACCAGGGTCCCTCTCAACGCTTGTCAACGGATACCTTCGAGGCCAATCCTATAGAGGATCGAACACCTTGTGGGTCCCATTTTGAAGACCACGACGCCGGGGAACACCGGATCTCACTCTCTTGAAGCGTTCGTCACTTGTCTTCAAGAATAACAACAGGTCATCCAGAGGTGCTATG
This sequence comes from Panulirus ornatus, assembly GCF_036320965.1. Classification (NCBI taxonomy): domain Eukaryota; kingdom Metazoa; phylum Arthropoda; class Malacostraca; order Decapoda; family Palinuridae; genus Panulirus; species Panulirus ornatus. The sequence goes on along the minus strand of NC_092241.1, from coordinate 5,765,077 downwards.
TAAACAGTTCAAAATCCCTCAACACTCTATACTTTTTTCTTTCCATTCGACACTGGAAAAGGGGGTTTTGGGCCTCGATATAGCCTACCAATTATCGAAATTGGGACAGAATAATTTTGGTTTACCTGTCCCACATGTGTATCTGTAGATCAAGAGAGGGTAAATAAGAAGAAGAGATCAGAAAAGACACTTTTATCAAAGTGTCTAAAAAGAGAAGAGGATATATGGAAAGCATCTTTACTATTGACCCATTTCAAACACCAGTAAATATCTCTCTCTCTCTCTCTCTCTCTCTCTCTCTCTCTCTCTCTCTCTCTCTCTCTCTCTCTCTCTCTCTCTCTCTCTCTTTTCCGTTGATATTTTCACTACCTCACAACACTTGTCGTTACCAGGTCACCGGGTCACTTTCTCCCTCACCTTCGTGCCCTCCGCTCCATGTTACTTTCTCCCTCACCTTCGTGCCCAAGCTCCATGTCACTTTCTCTCTCACCTTCGTGCCCCACTCCATGTCACTTTCTCCCTCACCTTCATGCCCCGCTCCATGTCACTTTCTCCCTCACCTTCGCGCCCCGCTCCATGTCACTTTCTCCCTCACCTTCATGCCCCGCTCCATGTCACTTTCTCCCTCACTTTCGTGCCCCGCTCCAGGTCACTTTCTCCCTCATCTTCGTGCCCCGCTCCATGTCACTTTCTCCCTCACCTTCGTGCCCCGCTCCATGTCACTTTCTCCCTCACCTTCGCGCCCCGCTCCATGTCACTTTCTCCCTCACCTTCGTGCCCCGCTCCATGTCACTTTCTCCCTCACCTTCGTGCCCCCACTCCATGTCACTTTCTCCCTCACCTTCATGCCCCGCTCCATGTCACTTTCTCCCTCACCTTCGCGCCCCGCTCCATGTCACTTTCTCCCTCACCTTCGTGCCCCGCTCCATGTCACTTTCTCCCTCACCTTCGTACCCCGCTCCATGTCACTTTCTCCCTCACCTTTATGCCCCGCTCCATGTTACTTTCTCCCTCACCTTCGTGCCCCGCTCCATGTCACTTTCTCCCTCACCGTCGTGCCCGGCTCCATGTCACTTTCTCCCTCACCTTCATGCCCCGCTCCACGTCACTTTCTCCCTCACCTTCGTGCCCCGCTCCATGTCACCTTCTCCCTCACCTTCATGCCCCGCTCCATGTCACTTTCTCCCTCACCTTCATGCCCCGCTCCATGTCACTTTCTCCCTCACCTTCGTACCCCGCTCCATGTCACCTTCTCCCTCACCTTCATGCCATGTCGTTCATACGTGGACCGCGTCACCTACAGCGAAATGGCGACATGTCTTCGTAACTTACGACACCTTTTGCTTTCGCAACCACCGCTCCTCTTTCAAATCTCTGTATCGCATACCCGGTTCTATAATGTACGAGGCTAGTGTGAACGCTATATCGCCGACAGATATACTTTCCCCCTTGGCGAGTATAAAAGAAGTATTTTCATTTGAGTATTATACTTTGTCGCTGTCTCCCGCGTTAGCGAGGTAGCGCAAGGAAACAAGACGAAAAATTGGCCCACCCACCTACATATACATGTATTATACATGAACGTCCACACACGCACATATACATACCTATACATTTCAAGGTATACATACATATACATACACAGACATGTACATATTCATACTTGCTGCCTTCATCCATTTGCCAAATGGCGTCCTAGCTACGTCTCTTCGTTGTATAACAACTGACGATTATATTTCTTTCTTGTGTCTCCCCTGATGATGTGATTATTACAAGAAAGTGCACTTGGGAACTTATAATGTTTTATTTTCCCCGTGGACTCTTAGGAATGGAGAAAAACTGGAGGAAGTAAAGTGTTTTAGATATCTGGGAGTGGATCTGGCAGCGGATGGAACCATGGAAGCGGAAGTGTATCATAGGGTGGGGGAGGGAGCGAAAATCCTTGGAGCCTTGAAGAATGTGTGGAAGTCGAGAACATTATCTTGGAAAGCAAAAATGGGTATGTTTGAAGGAATAGTGGTTCAAACAATGTTGTATGGTTGCGAGGCGTGGGCTATGGATAGAGTTGTGCGCAGGAGGGTGGATGTGCTGGAAATGAGATGTTTGAGGACAATGTGTGGTGTGAGGTGGTTTGATCGAATAAGTAATGTAAGGGTAAGAGGGATGTGTGGAAATAAAAAGAGCGTGGTTGAGAGAGCAGAAGAGGGTGTTTTGAAATGGTTTGGGCATATGGAGAGGATGAGTGAGGAAAGATTGACCAAGAGGATATATGTGTCGGAGGTGGAGGGAACGAGGAGAAGTGGGAGACCAAACTGGAGGTGGAAAGATGGAGTGAAAAAGATTTTGTGTGATCGGGGCCTGAACATGCAGATTGGTGAAAGGCATGCAAGGAATAGAGTGAATTGGATCGATGTGGTATACCGGGGTTGACGTGCTGTCAATGGATTGAATCAGGGCATGTGAAGCGTCTGGGGTAAACCATGGAAAGTTGTGTGGGGCCTGGATGTGGAAAGGGAGCTGTGGTTTCGGGCATTATTGCATGACAGCTAGAGACTGAGTGTGAACGAATGGGGCCTTTGTTGTCTTTTTCTAGCGCTACCTCGCACACATGAGGGGGGAGGGGGATGGTATTCCATGTGTGGCGAGGTGGCGATGGGAATGAATAAAGGCAGACAGTTTGAATTGTGTGCATGGGTATATATGTATGTGTCTGTGTGTGTATATATATGTGTACAATGAGATGTATAGGTATGTATATTTGCGTGTGTGGACGTGTATGCATATACATTGTGTATGGGGGTGGGTTGGGCCATTTCTTTCGTCTGTTTCCTTGCGCTACCTCGCAAACGCGGGAGACAGTGACAAAGCAAAATAAATAAATATAAATAAATATATATATATATATATATATATATATATATATATATATATATATATATATATAATCTGTCTGTGTAAGGGTGTGTGTGTGTGTGTGTGTGTGTGTGTCAGAGATTACGTAACACGTGTTTCTGCGGGTGGAGGCAGGTGTGGCAGGTGTGTTTCTGCAGGTGTGTGGAGCTAATGACAACATGGGTTTTGTAACAAAGGTAGCAAGTGTGTGTGTGTGTGTGTGTGTGTGTGTGTGTGTGTGTGTGTGTGTGTGTGAGTGATATACACACAAATGACGTATCCCATTTAGAAGCCAATGTCTCCCACTAGGGTGAGGGAAGGCTTTAAGAAACATTATCTTTCCTCTTTTTCTCTCTCTTAATCTTCCGTAGATCCTACTAATCTATACCTAATCCTCATTCAACGACCGTGAAATGGATTAGGAAGGAAAGAACCAGGTTGTGATATCCAAACCAATCTAAGGGGAGGGACACGTACTGCTCAAGCAATACAGAGAGAGAGAGAGAGAGAGAGAGAGAGAGAGAGAGAGAGAGAGAGAGAGAGAGAGAGAGAGAGAGACAGAATATCAGTTTACAATCACTTCTGTTTACGTATTGATTCTCGCAAAACAAACATAGAATATCGGTCTACAAACACGTAGATAGAAGTATTGATTCTCGCAACACAAACATAGAATATCGGTCTACAAACACGTAGATAGAAGTATTGATTCTCGCAACACAAACATAGAATATCGGTCTACAAGCACGTAGATAGAAGTATTGATTCTCGCAATACAAACATAGAATATCAGTGTACAAACACTTATGTTTACGTATTGATTCTCGCAACACAAACATGAATATCACTGTACATACACGTAGATTGAAGTATTGATTCTCGCAATACAAACACAGAATATCAGTTTACAATCACTTATGTTCACGTATTGATTCTCGCAACACAAACACAGAATATCACTGTACAATCACTTATGTTTACGTATCGGTTCTCGCAACACAAACATAGAATATCGGTCTACAAACACGTAGATAGAAGTATTGATTCTCGCAATACAAACATAGAAGATCACTGTACAATCACTTGTGTTTACGTATTGATTCTCGCAACACAAACACAGAACATCACTGTACAATCACTTATGTTTACGTATTGATTCTCGCAACACAAACACAGAATATCACTGTACAATCACTTATGTTTACGTATTGATTCTCGCAACACAAACACAGAATATCAGTGTACAATCACTTATGTTTACGTATTGATTCTCGCAACACAAACACAGAATATCAGTGTACAATCACTTATGTTTACGTATTGATTCTCGCAACACAAACACAGAATATCAGTGTACAATCACTTATGTTTACGTATTGATTCTCGCAACACAAACACAGAATATCACTGTACAATCACTTATGTTTACGTATTGATTCTCGCAACACAAACACAGAATATCAGTGTACAATCACTTATGTTTACGTATTGATTCTCGCAACACAAACACAGAATATCAGTGTACAATCACTTATGTTTACGTATTGATTCTCGCAACACAAACACAGAATATCAGTGTACAATCACTTATGTTTACGTATTGATTCTCGCAACACAAACACAGAATATCAGTGTACAATCACTTATGTTTACGTATTGATTCTCGCAACACAAACACAGAATATCAGTGTACAATCACTTATGTTTACGTATTGATTCTCGCAACACAAGCACAGAATATCAGTGTACAATCACTTATGTTCACGTATTGATCTCGCAATACAAACACAGAATATCGCACCAACACGTATGACATATCGCACCAACACAACTGATATATCGCACCAACAAGTATATCGCACCAACACGTATGATACATCGCACCAACACAAATGATATATCGCACCAACACAAATGATATATCGCACCAACACGTATGATATATCGCACCAACACAAACTATATATCGCACCAACACGTATGACATATCGCACCAACACAACTGATATATCGCACCAACACGTATATCGCACCAACACGTATGATATATCGCACCAACACAAATGATATATCGCACCAACACAAATGATATATCGCACCAACACGTATGATATATCGCACCAACACAAATGATATATCGCACCAACACAAATGATATATCGCACCAACACAAATGATATATCGCACCAACACGTATGATATATCGCACCAACACAAACTATATATCGCACCAACACGTATGACATATCGCACCAACACAACTGATATATCGCACCAACACGTATATCGCACCAACACGTATGATATATCGCACCAACACAAATGATATATCGCACCAACACAAATGATATATCGCACCAACACGTATGATATATCGCACCAACACAAACTATATATCGCACCAACACGTATGACATATCGCACCAACACGTATATCGCACCAATACGTATGATACATCGCACCAACACAAATGATATATCGCACCAACACGTATGATATATCGCACCAACACAAACTATATATCGCACCAACACGTATGACATATCGCACCAACACAACTGATATATCGCACCAACACGTATATCGCACCAACACGTATGATACATCGCACCAACACAAATGATATATCGCACCAACACAAATGATATATCGCACCAACACAAATGATATATCGCGCCAACACAAATGATATATCGCACCAACACAAACTATATATCGCACCAACACGTATGACATATCGCACCAACACAAATGATATATCGCACCAACACGTATATCGCACCAACACGTATGATACATCGCACCAACACAAATGATATATCGCACCAACACAAATGATATATCGCACCAACACAAACGATATATCGCACCAACACAAATGATATATCGCACCAACACGTATGACATATCGCACCAACACGTATATCGCACCA
>NC_092241.1:5709251-5754251 GCF_036320965.1 Panulirus ornatus | reverse complement strand
GCAGAAGCAGGAACCCACCACCACCTCCTCCTGCAGAAGCAGAAGCAGAAGGAGAAGCAGGAACCTACCACCACCTCCTGCAGAAGCAGGAGCAGAAGCAGGAACCCACCACCACCTCCTCCTGCAGAAGCAGAAGCAGGAGGAGAAGCAGGAACCCACCACCTCCTCCTCCTGCAGAAGCAGAAGCAGAAGGAGAAGCAGGAACCCACCACCTCCTCCTGAAGAAGCAGAAGCAGAAGGAGAAGCAGAACCCACCACCACCTCCTCCTGCAGAAGCAAAAGCAGGAGGAGAAGTAGGAACCCACCACCACCTCCTCCTCCTGCAGAAGCAGAAGCAGAAGGAGAAGCAGGATCCCACCACCACCTCCTCCTGCAGGAGCAGAAGCAGGAGGAGAAGCAGGAACCCACCACCACCTCCTCCTGCAGGAGGAGGAGCAGAAGCAGGAACCCACAACCACCTCCTCCTGCAGGAGGAGGAGCAGAAGCAGGAACCCACCACCACCTCCTCCTGCAGGAGGAGGAGCAGAAGCAGGAACCCACCACCACCTCCTCCTGCAGAAGCAGAAGCAGGAGGAGAAGCAGGAACCCACCACCACCACCTCCTCCTGCAGAAGCAGAAGCAGGAGGAGAAGCAGGAACCCACCACCACCTCCTCCTCCTGCAGAAGCAGAAGCAGAAGGAGAAGCAGGATCCCACCACCTACCTCCTCCTGCAGAAGCAGAAGCAGGGACCCACCACCACCTCCTCCTGCAGAAGCAGAAGCAGAAGGAGAAGCAGGAACCCACCACCACCTCCTCCTGCAGAAGCAGAAGCAGAAGGAGAAGCAGGAACCCACCACCACCTCCTCCTGCAGAAGCAGAAGCAGGAGGAGAAGCAGGAACCCACCACCACCTCCTCCTGCAGAAGCAGAAGCAGAAGGAGAAGCAGGAACCCACCACCACCTCCTCCTGCAGAAGCAAAAGCAGGAGGAGAAGCAGGAACCCACCACCACCTCCTCCTCCTGCAGAAGCAGAAGCAGAAGGAGAAGCAGGATCCCACCACCACCTCCTCCTGCAGGAGCAGAAGCAGGAGGAGAAGCAGGAACCCACCACCACCTCCTCCTGCAGGAGGAGGAGCAGAAGCAGAAGGAGAAGCAGGAACCCACCACCACCTCCTCCTGCAGGAGGAGGAGCAGAAACAGGAGGAGAAGCAGGAACCCACCACCACCTCCTCCTGCAGGAGCAGAAGCAGGAGGAGAAGCAGGAACCCACCACCACCTCCTCCTGCAGAAGCAGAAGCAGAAGGAGAAGCAGAACCCACCACCACCACCTCCTGCAGGAGCAGAAGCAGGAGGAGAAGCAGGAACCCACCACCACCTCCTCCTGCAGAAGCAGAAGCAGAAGGAGAAGCAGGAACCCACCACCACCACCTCCTGCAGGAGCAGAAGCAGGAGGAGAAGCAGGAACCCACCACCACCTCCTCCTGCAGAAGCAGAAGCAGAAGGAGAAGCAGGAACCCACCACCACCACCTCCTCCTGCAGGAGGAGCAGAAGCAGGAGGCTGACCCACATAACTGAGGGAGGGAAGGAGGGAGAACTCGCGAGTTTTAATCTCACTTCATTCCTGGTTGTGTGTGTGTGGAGGGAAGGAAGGAGGGAAGGAGGGAAGGTAGTTGTGGTGTCCAGATAAAAAGGAGATGGAGGGAGGGAGGGATGGGCACTGACCTCCAATTGGGAAGGGTCAGGTCAGGTCAGGTTAGGTCAGTGGTGGTGGTTTGATGGTAATTATGTAGTTGTGGGTTTCGACCCCCCATCGCCTTGGGCACATCTCAGCAAAGGAAGACAATATAACAAGTGCAATATCACACACACACACACACACACACACACACACATGTTTATGTGTTATTTTCATTATACTTTGACGTAGTTTCCCGTGGGCGCGAGGTAGCGGCCGCAACGGACGAAGAACTGCCTCGTTCGCTCACATCCGTTCTCTTTCTCTCTATAGCTGTCATGTGTAATGCACCGAAACCACAGCTCCCTTTCCACATCCAGACCCCACAAAACCTTCCATGGTTTACCTTGGCCGCTTCATATGCCATGTTCTTATAGTATATATATATATATATATATATATATATATATATATATATATATATATATATATATATATACATTGCAATAGTTCACAGTGGTGCGTGTGGCTTAGTATTTGCTGCTGATAACCACGGGGAAAATGAAACACGATAAGTTCCCAAGTGCACTTTCGTGTAATGATCACATCCTTAGGGGAGACACAAGAATGAAATAGAAGATGTAGAACAGTCAGTTAGCGGTAACGCTTGTTTACCAATGGCGTCTTAGCTACGTCTCTTCCTTGTGTATCAACCCACTGCTTTACGTCTTCTATATCATTCTTGTGTCTTCCCTGAGGAGGAGGATGTGATCATGACACGAAAGTGCACTTGGGAACTTATCGTGTTTCATTTTCCTCGTGGTTATCAGCATATATATATATATATATATATATATATATATATATATATATATATATATATATATATATATATATATACAGAGAGAGAGAGAGAGAGAGAGAGAGAGAGAGAGAGAGAGAGAGAGAGAGAGAGAGAGAGAGAGAGAGAGATTTCAAGGAGGCAGTGCTTAAATATGCGGGTGGTATGTGTGGCATTCAGGAGTTGGGAGGTGGTGGAATGAGGAAGTTCAAATGAGCGCGAGACGAAGAACAGAGAGGAGAAGGAGTGCAAGTGATTGGAAGGCGCATAAGAGAAAGCGGCAGGAGGTCAACAGAAAGTGACAAGAGCTTTAGAGAGAGAGAGAGAGAGAGAGAGAGAGAGAGAGAGAGAGAGAGAGAGAGAGAGAGAGAGAAACTTTCTTCGTAAGTTGGTACATAGTTTTGAAGGGAGGAAGAGAGTAGTATGAAGGGAGAGTGAAGAAGATTGGAGTGGTAATGGGACAAGGAGAATGTGAGGAAGAGAAGGAGCATTTTGGAAGACGGCATCGGTTCGAATCCTATTGTGTGCGTGTGTGTGTGTGTGTGTGTGTGTTCTCGCCCTGATGGAGCCCACCTTACCCTACTTCCGCGTGCGGCAGAGCCTTAGAAGGCGCAGGGGAGCGACAGAAATGGGTCACAGGTTAGAAGTTTAAACAATTAAGGGGTTAATGAACACGGGGGTAAGGACGTGTCATGGGCACACATTATTAAAATACACATCACGTCATGAACTCCAAATAGAAAACGGAGTATACCTTTTGTCACATCCGAGTTCAAAAAAAAAACACTCGTAAAATAGGTTCGAACGAACCAACCTTGCTGGTTTGGCCCCCTATTGTGTCCGACTTATTATTTAAGAGCATTTGAGACGCTCAAAGAGGCGAGAACCAGTTTGAAAGTCACATAAAATCAGGACTTGTCTACAATGATGGAGAGGGGTTTTCACTGGTCCAGGCCCATTTTCGAAGCAGTGAAGCACTGAATCATTCAAAGGCACCCGTTTTTCACTGATACTGGTCCATTTTCGAAGCAGTGAAGCACCGAATCATTCAAAGGCACCCGTTTTTCACTGGTACTATGGCCCATTTTCGAAGCAGTGAAGCACCGAATCATTCAAAGGCACCCGTTTTTCACTGGTACTATGGCCCATTTTCGAAGCAGTGAAGCACTGAATCATTCAAAGGCACCCGTTTTTCACTGATACTGGTCCATTTTCGAAGCAGTGAAGCACCGAATCATTCAAAGGTTACTGTTTTTCACTGGTACTATGGCCCATTTTCGAAGCAGTGAAGCACCGAATCATTCAAAGGTACCCGTTTTTCACTGGTACTATGGCCCATTTTCGAAGCAGTGAAGCACCGAATCATTCAAAGGTACCCGTTTTTCATTGGTACTATGGCCCATTTTCGAAGCAGTGAAGCACCGAATCATTCAAAGGTACCCGTTTTTTATTCAAAGGCACCCGTTTTCTATCGCCTTCTAATAAAAGAAGGGGGGACCATTATACCAACTGAATCATTCAAAGCCACCCGTTTTCTATCGCCATCCAATAAAAGGAGGGAGGGGGGACCATTATACCAACTGAATTATTCAAAGGCACCCGTTTTCTATTCAAAGGCACCCGTTTTCTATCGCCTTCTAATAAAAGAAGGGGAGACCATTATACCAACTGAATCATTCAAAGCCACCCGTTTTCTATCGCCATCCAATAAAAGGAGGGAGGGGGGACCATTATACCAACTGAATTATTCAAAGGCACCCGTTTTCTATTCAAAGGCACCCGTTTTCTATCGCCTTCTAATAAAAGGAGGGGGGGAGACCATTATACCAACGTTAATTACCGAAGAAAACAGCATTCTGTTTATTTTTTTTGTTTTTTCTTTCTTTCCCATCAACCTCCAAGGTAATTACATCCCCCCCCCCTTCTTAAATTACCTCTGGCCAGCCATTTATTGGCCAAGCCTTTCCAGGTATCATCGTAAAGAAACAATTAAGGAGAGACATAAAGGAGGGGAAAAAAATGGGGGGAAAAAATAAAATGGGAAACAATTAAGGAGACATAAAGAAGAAGATGGGGGAGGAGGGGGTGGGAAATAAAGAAGAAAACGGGAAATCGGCTCACCAGTCATAGAGCATTGTCATGCATGGCTGGGGAGGGGGGGGGGAGTGGAGGGTCGGCCCACAGTCAACCCAGCTGTTCATCTTTCCCTCGAGGCTGGTTCAATAATTTGGGTATTCAACCCATTAACGCTATATATATATATATATATATATATATATATATATATATATACCCATTCTATCGACCAATAGCCCTAGGGGGTGGATGAACAGCTGGATTGACTGTGGACCGACTGCCAAAACCAGGATTCGAACCTATACCAAACTCATCCCTAGGCTAAGATATATGTGTATATATTCATCTATTTAATCGCCATCTCCCGCGTCAGCGTGGTAGCGCAAGGAAACAGACGATTACTAGTAACCCTCTAGATTACTAGTAACCCTCAAGATTACCAGTAACTCCCCAAGATTACCAGTAACCCTCAAGATTACCAGTAACCCTCAAGATTACCAGTAACCCACAAGATTACCAGTAACCCACAAGATTACCAGTAACCCACAAGATTACCAGTAACCCTCAAGATTACCAGTAACCCTCAAGATTACCAGTAACCCACAAGATTACCAGTAACCCACAAGATTACCAGTAACCCTCAAGATTACCAGTAACTCCACAAGATTACCAGTAAACAACCAAGCTACAGACCTCAAGATTACCAGTTAACCCTCAATGATTACCAGTAACCCTCAAGATTACCAGTAACCCACAAGATTACCGTAACCCACAAGATTACCAGTAACCCTCAAGAATACCAGTAACCCTCAAGATTATCCAGTAACCCTCAAGATTACCAGTAACCCACAAGATTACCAGTAACCCTCAAGATTACCAGTACCCACAAGATTACCAGTAACCCTCAAGATTACCAGTAACCCACAAGATTACCAGTAACCCACAGATTACAAGTAACCACAAGATTACCAGTAACCCTCAAGATTACCAGTAACCCACAAGATTACCAGTAACCCTCAAGATTACCAGTAACCCTCAAGATTACCAGTAACCCACAAGATTACCAGTAACCCACAAGATTACCAGTAACCCACAAGATTACCAGTAACCCACAAGATTACCAGTAACCCTCAAGATTACCAGTAACCCACAAGATTACCAGTAACCCTCAAGATTACCAGTAACCCACAAGATTACCAGTAACCCACAAGATTACCAGTAACCCACAAGATTACCAGTAACCCACAAGATTACCAGTAACCCACAAGATTACCAGTAACCCTCAAGATTACCAGTAACCCACAAGATTACCAGTAACCCTCAAGATTACCAGTAACCCTCAAGATTACCAGTAACCCACAAGATTACCAGTAACCCACAAGATTACCAGTAACCCACAAGATTACCAGTAACCCTCAAGATTACCAGTAACCCTCAAGATTACCAGTAACCCACAAGATTACCAGTAACCCACAAGATTACCAGTAACCCACAAGATTACCAGTAACCCACAAGATTACCAGTAACCCACAAGATTACCAGTAACCCTCAAGATTACCAGTAACCCACAAGATTACCAGTAACCCTCAAGATTACCAGTAACCCACAAGATTACCAATAACCCTCAAGGCTTATTGACCCACAAGTGACGTCACTACAAAAGGCTTATTGACCCACAAGTGAGGACACTACAAAAGGCTTATTGACCCACAAGTGACGTCACTACAAAAAGGCTTATTGACCCACAAGTGAGGTCACTACAAAAAGGCTTATTGACCCACAAGTGAGGACGCTACAAAAGGCTTATTGACCCACAAGTGAGGACGCTACAAAAGGCTTATTGACCCACAAGTGAGGACGCTACAAAAGGCTTATTGACCCACAAGTGAGGTCACTACAAAAAGGCTTATTGACCCACAAGTGAGGACGCTACAAAAGGCTTATTGACCCACAAGTGAGGTCACTACAAAAAGGCTTATTGACCCACAAGTGAGGACGCTACAAAAGGCTTATTGACCCACAAGTGAGGACGCTACAAAAGGCTTATTGACCCACAAGTGAGGACGCTACAAAAGGCTTATTGACCCACAAGTGAGGACGCTACAAAAGGCTTATTGACCCACAAGTGAGGACGCTACAAAAGGCTTATTGACCCACAAGTGAGGACACTACAAAAGGCTTATTGACCCACAAGTGAGGACGCTACAAAAGGCTTATTGACCCACAAGTGACGTCACTACAAAAAGGCTTATTGACCCACAAGTGAGGACACTACAAAAGGCTTATTGACCCACAAGTGAGGACTCTACAAAAGGCTTATTGACCCACAAGTGAGGACACTACAAAAGGCTTATTGACCCACAAGTGACGTCACTACAAAAAGGCTTATTGACCCACAAGTGAGGTCACTACAAAAAGGCTTATTGACCCACAAGTGAGGACGCTACAAAAGGCTTATTGACCCACAAGTGAGGTCACTACAAAAAGGCTTATTGACCCACAAGTGAGGACGCTACAAAAGGCTTATTGACCCACAAGTGAGGACTCTACAAAAGGCTTATTGACCCACAAGTGAGGACACTACAAAAGGCTTATTGACCCACAAGTGACGTCACTACAAAAAGGCTTATTGACCCACAAGTGAGGTCACTACAAAAAGGCTTATTGACCCACAAGTGAGGACACGACAAAAAGGCTTATTGACCCACAAGTGAGGACACTACAAAAAGGCTTATTGACCCACAAGTGAGGACACTACAAAAGGCTTATTGACCCACAAGTGAGGACATGACAAAAAGGCCTATTGACCCACAAGTGAGGACACTACAAAAGGCTTATTGACCCACAAGTGAGGACACTTCAAAAAGGCTTATTGACCCACAAGTGAGGACACTACAAAAAGGCTTATTGACCCACAAGTGAGGACACGATAAAAGGCTTATTGACCCACAAGTGAGGACACGACAAAAGGCTTATTGACCCACAAGTGAGGACACTTCAAAAAGGCTTATTGACCCACAAGTGAGGACACGATAAAAGGCTTATTGACCCACAAGTGAGGACACGACAAAAGGCTTATTGACCCACAAGTGAGGACACGACAAAAAGGCTTATTGACCCACAAGTGAGGTCACTACAAAAGGCTTATTGACCCACAAGTGAGGACACGACAAAAGGCTTATTGACCCACAAGTGAGGTCACTACAAAAAGGCTTATTGACCCACAAGTGAGGTCACTACAAAAGGCTTATTGACCCACAAGTGAGGTCACTACAAAAAGGCTTATTGACCCACAAGTGAGGTCACTACAAAAGGCTTATTGACCCACAAGTGAGGTCACTACAAAAAGGCTTATTGACCCACAAGTGAGGTCACTACAAAAGGCTTATTGACCCACAAGTGAGGACATGACAAAAAGGCTTACTGACCCACAAGTGAGGACACTACAAAAAGGCTTATCGACCCACAAGTGAGGTCACTACAAAAAGGCTTATTGACCCACAAGTGAGGACATGACAAAAAGGCTTATTGACCCACAAGTGAGGTCACTACAAAAGGCTTATTGACCCACAAGTGAGGACTCTACAAAAGGCTTATTGACCCACAAGTGAGGACACGACAAAAAGGCCTATTGTCCCACAAGTGAGGACACTACAAAAAGGCTTACTGACCCACAAGTGAGGACACTTCAAAAAGGCTTATTGACCCACAAGTGAGGACGCTACAAAAGGCTTATTGACCCACAAGTGAGGACACGACAAAAGGCTTATTGACCCATGCTATTACATCACACCCCCTCCCCCCACTTCACCTGAGTCTGTCCACCCTAAAACCCCATCGCCTTAACCCATCAACACACCCAACCTTAATTTAAAGTTACCTAAAAAAGGCCTCCCCTCTCCACTGTACGTGGTAGCTGGACCTACCCCCTACACTACTGTACGTGGCAGTACGTGGTAGCTGGACCTCCCCTCTCCACTGTAAGTGGCAGCTGGTTCCCTACATTAACTACCCTATTCCCGTGCCAATATTGACCCCCCCCCCCACCACATCCGACCTGAATCCATTTGTTTCGAGTCCAAATCCATTGTTCCTTGGCCCTATCCAATGGCACAGTTCGAAGACTTATATCCATGTTACCTTTATCAATGCCCTTCTACCCACCCGGGCCATTTAAAAGGCTTTCATTTATAACCCCCTTACCTTTATCAATGCCCTCCCCCCCTCCCTCCCCGAGCCGCCATTTAAAAGGCTTTCATTTATAACCCCCTACCTTTATCAATGCCCTTCTTCCCCATCGGCCATTTAAAAGGCTTTCATTTATAACTCCCTTACTCGACCTCCTCCTCCTTTTTAAAGCGAGTTCAAACTCATTATTACCAACTGCGGTCAATACAATTACCAACGATACTGTGGTCAATACAATTACCAACGATACTGAGGTCAATAATCACCAATTATATATAGAAAACGTATCTGATCAACGTAATCCAGGATCAATAAATAGTTTGGACACACACACATACACACACACACACACACACACACACACACACACACACACACACACACACACACACCCACACGAATTGAATTCCTCATTCCAGCTGGTGTTTCCATCGCTATCGGAAATCCACACAACCAATGAATCGTATTTACATTGTGGTAATTTCTATAATATCTCAAATGACATCAACACCGAATATATATATATATATATATATATATATATATATATATATATATATATATATATATATATATATATATATATTGGAAAGGATCACAATTTTGCGCGTGATCAATATATTCCTATGAGTCCACGTGGAAAACGAAACACGATAAGTTCCCAAGTGCACTTTCGTGTAATAATCACATCATCAGGGGAGACACAAGAGATATATATATATATATATATATATATATATATATATATATATATATATATATATATATATATATATATATATATATCCTACGTTACCCGTAACTGCAGACATTCATTTCCATTAGATGGTCATTACAACACGGCGTAGAAACGTTAGGGTCATTACAACACAACTGAGAAATGTTAATTGGGGAGACGAGGCTACTAGCATAAGGTCTGATAAGGGTGGAGAAGCACGACAATAAAACAGATCCCACGACTTTATGTACTCATTCTTGGTAACTAATTTGGAAAGAAAATGAGGGGAGGAGGAGGAGGAGAGGAGGGGGGATGAATCCTCTTAATGAGGACCTAATGAGGCAATTATGGTTACGCCATTATAGCCCAGGAGCAGAGGGGGGGGGGGGGGAAGGGAGAAGTGTCGACTTTAATTACATCCACGGACTTCGAACCCTCCTCGTCTGTTAAATTAATGTTACATCTCCTCCAGAGGCCATTAAAATCTAAGAACATATTATACAGTTTTTCTTTTTCTTTCCATGTTGGAGGCTCCAGTCAAGGACAAAAGTCTTTTGAAATGTTCCAGGCCAGAGTTATTGGGGTAGGCAGGTGAGGGTAGAGAGAAGTTCCGGAGCTTCGACGTGTAAGGAAAGAAACAGATATTAAAATGGCCCACCCACCTCCTCCCCTCTCGAGTTTCTGATGGCCAAACAATAATCATGTGACGCCGCAGCTTGAAGAGTATTGCGTGGTCTAGCTAGTGGTGGTGGTGGGGGGGCACACAAGCAGCCAGCACTCGGGTGCAAAAACCAAGGCAATAACTACACAAGAGGGAAAGTGAACCAACATTGCGGCATAGGACAAGGGGTGGGTGGGTCAAGTACGAGTTTATTGAGGAAGCTGTACAGTCAAGACGAGATGCAGATCGAGGAGTGAGAGAACAAGGAGCAGAACTGAACAATGTGGATGAATGCAGTGTTCGAGCCGTCCGCGTAGGGGTGCATTGGATTGTCTGTGAGAGAAAACCGTTGAAAAGACAAAGAAAAAGCGTACGGGACAGGACCTAACCCTGAGGGACATCGGTGTTGATACAGAAGATGGGAGAGAGGCTGATCCATCAACAAACACAGTGATTGATCGGCCAGAGAGGAGGCTAGATATGAAGAAGCAAAAGCCTGATCCATCAACAACCACAAGAGATAGATCGGCCAAAGAGGAGGCTAGATATGAAGGAGCAAAAGGCTGATCCATCAACAACCACAGAGATTGATCGGCCAGAGAGGAGGCTAGATATGAAGGAGCAAAAGGCTGATCCATCAACAACCACAGAGATTGATCGGCCAGAGAGGAGGCTAGATATGAAGAAGCAAAAGCCTGATCCATCAACAACCACAAGAGATAGATCGGCCAAAGAGGAGGCTAGATATGAAGGAGCAAAAGGCTGATCCATCAACAACCACAGAGATTGATCGGCCAGAGAGGAGGCTAGATATGAAGGAGCAAAAGGCTGATCCATCAACAACCACAGAGATTGATCGGCCAGAGAGGAAGCTAGATATGAAGGAGCAAAAGGCTGATCCATCAACCTCCACAAGAGATAGATCGGCCAGAGAGGAAGCTTGATATGAAGGAGCAAAAGGCTGATCCATCAACAACCACAGAGATTGATCGGCCAGAGAGGAAGCTAGATATGAAGGAGCAAAAGTGAAGGAGGGTAGCCACAAGAGAGGAGCTTAGAAATAAGATCCCTTAGATGCCATACCCTTGTCAAAGGCCCTACATATATCAAGGGTACCTACACTTGCAGTACATCATGTCTGACAGAATTATGGGTCTCGCTTATAGATAAAATGCATCGTCAAAGGTTCATCATACAAAACTTTTAAAGCAAAGGCTACGTACCCGGCAGACTCATGGAAATAATAAACTTGTATTGCTATGAGATCTCGTAAAAGATATATATATTCTAGTCCATACCTCGCTGGAGGGTGGGAATGGTATTTCATATGTGGCGGGGTGGCGACGGGAATGGATGAAGGCAGCATGTATGAATATGAACATGTGTATATATATTTATATGTGGCGGGGTGGCGACGGGAATGGATGAAGGCAGCATGTATGAATATGAACATGTGTATATATATTTATATGTGGCGGGGTGGCGACGAGAATGGATGAAGGCAGCATGTATGAATATGAACATGTGTATATATATTTATATGTGGCGGGGTGGCGACGGGAATGGATGAAGACAGCATGTATAAATATGTACATGTGTATATATATGTATATATGTCTGTGTATGTACATGTATGTATACGTTGAAACGTACATGTATGTATATATGCGTGTGTGGACGTGTATGTATATACATGTGTATGTGGGTGGGTTGGGGGCCATTCTTTCGTCTGTTTCCATGCGCTACCTCGCTAACGCGGGAGACAGCGACAAAGTATAATATATAAAAATACCATCAGATATTCGTGAAAAGTTTATATACTCGTAAAGGTAAATCTTAAGACATCTCTAGTTACGAAAATGTGAAGATCTGGCATTGCTATAGCAAATAGGGACATACTCACACGTACCCAAATCGACCAACCCCTTGGACTGGATGAACAGCTGCATTGACTGTGGACCGACTGCCGTAACCAGGATTCGAACCTCGGAGCTGCTGAAAGCGTTTCTAAGGAACGCTAACCACTATACACCACGGGGGTCCCAGAGAGACTGAATTGTGTGCTGGCAATTTGAAACATTACGAAGAAAAAAAAGAAGTGGAACAAAATGGAAAATAATGGCGAGATGCGGCAACTGAAAGGCCTGGCGATGATAAATCCCAGGACAGACAGCGTCGTGTTTTGGTTAACGTAACAAATCCCAGGATGGACAGCATCTCGTGTGTCTGGTCAGCCTAACAAATCCCAGGACAGACAGCGTCGTGTTTTGGTTTATGTAACAAATCCCAGGATAGACTGCGTCTCGTGTTTTGGTTTATGTAAGAAATCCCAGGATAGACAGCGTCTCGTGTCTAGTTAACGTAACAAATCCCAGGACAGACAGCGTCTCGTGTGTACTTGAAACACACTCTCGTAAAGGAATTATGGCAAAAGTTATGATAAAAAAAAATAAGTACAATTAAATAACCCTTTAAGGACTTTTGGAAAAGCATTTTCAAAGATATATCTCAAAATACAAGATCCAGATTACCAGTCTTTCCAATTTATTCCCTTGCTCACCTCACGCTATGAGTCTCCTAAAACATTGACAGTATATGTATATAAACCATTTTCCAAATGTGAAAATATATCATATTCTTCTGGGACTAAATTCATTGGCCATGATTAAACTGGTACATTATATTACATCCGAAATAACAATAGATATATACTACAATTTTCATGACAGTAATTAAGAATGTATTAATATCGTAACTTACATGAACGCCCATTGCAAAAAAATATATATATATATATATCTACGTGTGCTGAAATGTACATGTGGTATTGCAAAAAAAATATATATATATATCTATGTGTGCTGAAATGTACATTTGGCATTGCAAAAAATAAATCTATGTGTGTTGAAATGTACATTTGGCATTGCAATATATATATATATATATATATATATATATATATATATATATATATATATATATATATATATATATATATATATATATATATGTGCAGAAATGTACATTTGACATTGCAAAAATAAATCTATGTGTGCTGAAATGTACATTTGGTAAAAAAAAAAAAAAAATGGAATAATAACTTATGGTACAAAAAAATATTAATATAACTCATCAATTGACATAGAATATTTTTTTTTTACGTTTGCTAACACTGGTCTGTGGCACACACACACACACACACACACACACACACACACACACACACGTGAAGACGAAGGCCTTAATGTCCATTATTGCTATCTCTATGCTCGAGTGGGTTAGCTCTTTCTGCAAGTCTCAAGTAGAAACATCCCTCAGGGCCTTAGAGAGGATGGTACACTCTCAGGGCCAGGCCCTGAGCCCTTAATCAAGGCTATTTCTCGTGCCCTGAGCCCTTAATCAAGGCTATTTCTCGTGCCCAGGGCCCTTAATTAAGGCTATTTCTCGTGCCCTGGGCCCTTAATTAAGGCTATTGCTCGTGCCCTGGGCCCTTAATTAAGGCTATTTCTCGTGCCCTGGGCCCTTAATTAAGGCTATTTCTCGTGCCCTGGGCCCTTAATTAAGGCTATTTCTCGTGCCCTGGGCCCTTAATTAAGGCTATTTCTCGTGCGCTGGGCCCTTAATTAAGGCTATTTCTCGTGCCCTGGGCCCTTAATTAAGGCTATTTCTCGTTCGGTACTCGCTTAAGGGCGAGCCCTTCGTGGGTATACACACTCAGGGTCGGCCCTGGGCCATTAACTAAGGCCATTTCTCGCTGGCCACTCCCTTAGGGGCGGCCCTTAGGTGGGTACACTCTCAGGGCCGGCCCTGGGCCCTTAAAAAAGGCCATTTCTCCTACTGTTCTCCCATAAGGGCGGCCCTTAGGTGGGTACACACTAAGGGCCGGCCCAACGTGGGTAGAAGAACATAAGGGCCGACCCTAAAAACACCCTTCCTCCTCCTCCTCCTCGACCCGGTTACTGTGCGTTACTAGAGGCACAATTAGGGGCTGCGTTACTGCAGGGGGGCTGCGTTACTGCAGGGGGGCTGCGTTACTGCAGGGGGCTGCGGTACTGCAGGGGGCTGCGTTACAGCAGGGGGCTGCGTTACTGCAGGGGGCTGCGTTACTGCAGGGGGCTGCGTTACTGCAGGAGGCTGCGTTACTGCAAGGGCTGCGTTACAGCTGGGGGCTGCGTTACTGCAGGGGGCTGCGTTACTGCAAGGGGCTGCGTTACAGCAGGGGGCTGCGTTACTGCAGGGGGCTGCGTTACTGCAGGGGCTGCGTTACTGCAGGGGGCTGCGTTACAGCAGGAGGCTGCGTTACTGCAGGGGGCTGCGTTACTGCAGGGGGCTGCGTTACTGCAAGGGCTGCGTTACAGCTGGGGGCTGCGTTACTGCAAGGGGCTGCGTTACTGCAGGGGGCTGCGTTACTGCAGGGGGCTGCGTTACTGCGGGGGGCTGCGTTACTGCAGGGGGCTGCGTTACTGCAGGGGCTGCGTTACTGCAGGGGGCTGCGTTACTGCAGGGGGCTGCGTTACTGCAGGGGGCTGCGTTACAGCAGGGGGCTGCGTTACTGCAGGGGGGCTGCGTTACTGCAGGGGGCTGCGTTACTGCAGGGGGCTGCGTTACTGCAGGGGGCTGCGTTACTGCAGAGCCTGCGTTACTGCAGGGGGCTGCGTTACAGCAGGGGGCTGCGTTAGCAATGACTGAGGGCTAATGACTAAGGGGAGAGAGAGAGAGAGAGAGAGAGAGAGAGAGAGAGAGAGAGAGAGAGAGAGAGACGGGGGGTCTCTGTGTTCCTGACGAAGACCACGGCGAAGCCCTGTGCCACTGGCCCGTAGGGAGGGCTCAGTGGGAGGGACAGACACACGGACGGGAGAGAGAGAGAGAGAGAGAGAGAGAGAGAGAGAGAGAGAGAGAGAGAGAGAGAGAGAGAGAGAGATTCAAAAAGATACACAGACCACACAGACCACCCCAACCAAGATCCAAGCGAGGTGGCTGGTCCGCCGGCCTTAGCGAGAGAGAGAGAGAGAGAGAGAGAGAGAGAGAGAGAGAGAGAGAGAGAGAGAGAGAGAGAGAGAGAAGAAGAAGAAGAAGAAGAAAAGAGAGATTCAAAAACACTTACAGACCACACATATACAGACCCGGCCTTAGAGAGAGAGAGAGAGAGAGAGAGAGAGAGAGAGAGAGAGAGAGAGAGAGAGAGAGAGAGAGAGAGAGAGAGAGAGAGAAGAAGAAGAAGAAAAGAGAGATTCAAAAACATTTACAGACCACACAGATACAGACCCGGCCTTAGCGAGAGAGAGAGAGAGAGAGAGAGAGAGAGAGAGAGAGAGAGAGAGAGAGAGAAGAAGAAGAAGAAGAAGAAGAAAAGAGAGATTCAAAAACATTTACAGACCACACATATACAGACCCGGCCTTAGCGAGAGAGAGAGAGAGAGAGAGAGAGAGAGAGAGAGAGAGAGAGAGAGAGAGAGAGAGAGAGAAGAAGAAGAAGAAGAAGAAGAAAAGAGAGATTCAAAAAACTTTTACAGACCACACATATACAGACCCGGCCTTAGCGAGAGAGAGAGAGAGAGAGAGAGAGAGAGAGAGAGAGAGAGAGAGAGAGAGAGAGAGAGAGAGAGAGAGAGAGAGAAAAGAAGAAGAAGAAGAAAAGAGAGATTCAAAAACATTTACAGACCACACATATACAGACCCGGCCTTAGCGAGAGAGAGAGAGAGAGAGAGAGAGAGAGAGAGAGAGAGAGAGAGAGAGAGAGAGAGAGAGAGAGAGAGAGAGAGAGAGGTAATTGAGTCTACGTCGGCAGGAAGCGGCGGCGGGTGGGGGGGTGGGGGCCCAAATTTCTCTTCCTATCGCGGAAATGTTTCGACTTCGACCATTGCAGAGCGAGCGAGTTTGACTTTCGTGTTGCTTTTACGGTGTTGTCATGATGATGTGGAGTTTACCGTGGTGATGTGGGAGTTATATGATGTGGGTTTACCGTGGTGATGTGGGAGTTATGATATGGTTTTACCGTGGTGATGTGGGAGTTATGATGTGGGGTTTACCGTGGTGATGTGGGAGTATGATGTGGAGTTACGAGGGATGGGAGATAGTGGATTTACGTGATGGAGTTATGAAGTGGGTTTACGTGGAGTGGAGAGAGGTGGATGGGAGTTATGAGGGTAGTGGTGATGATGGAGATAGAGTGGGAGTGGATGAAGAGGGAGTTAGTGAGGGTTTACCGTGGTGATGTGGGAGTTATGAGTGGGAGGGTGATGTGGGAGTTAATTGGTTTACCGTGTGATGGGAGTATGATTGAGTTTACCGTGGGATGTGGGAGTTATGATGTGGGTTTACCGTGGTGATGTGGGAGTATGATGTGGGTTTACCGTGGTGATGTGGAGTTATGATGTGGGTTTACCGTGGTGATGGAGTTAGATGGGGTAGTGTATGGAGTTATGATGTGGGTTTACCGTGGTGATGTGGGAGTTATGATTGGTTTTACCGTGGTATGTGGGAGTTATGATGTGGGTTTACCGTGGTGATGTGGGAGTTATGATGTGGGTTTACCGTGGTGATGTGGGAGTTATGATGTGGAGTTTACCGTGGTGATGTGGGAGTTATGATGTGGAGTTTACCGTGGTGATGTGGGAGTTATGATGTGGGGTTTACCGTGGTGATGTGGGAGTTATGATGTGGTTTACGTGGTGTTGTGGGAGTTATGATGTGGGTTTACCGTGGTGATGTGGGAGTTATGATGTGGGTTTACCGTGGTGATGTGGGAAGTTATGATGTGGAGTTTACCGTGGTGATGTGGGAGTTATGATGTGGAGTTTACCGTGGTGATGTGGGAGTTATGATGTGGGTTTACCGTGGTGATGTGGGAGTTATGATATGGTTTTACCGTGGTGATGTGGGAGTTATGATGTGGGTTTACCGTGGTGATGTGGGAGTTATGATGTGGAGTTTACCGTGGTGATGTGGGAGTTATGATGTGGAGTTTACCGTGGTGATGTGGAGTTATGATGTGGGTTTACCGTGGTGATGTGGGAGTTATATGATGTGGGTTTACCGTGGTGATGTGGGAGTTATGATATGGTTTACCGTGGTGATGTGGGAGTTATGATGTGGGGTTTACCGTGGTGATGTGGGAGTTATGATGTGGAGTTTACCGTGGTGATGTGGGAGTTATGATGTGGGTTTACCGTGGTGATGTGGGAGTTATATGATGTGGGTTTACCGTGGTGATGTGGGAGTTATGATATGGTTTTACCGTGGTGATGTGGGAGTTATGATGTGGGGTTTACCGTGGTGATGTGGGAGTTATGATGTGGAGTTTACCGTGGTGATGTGGGAGTTATGATGTGGGTTTACCGTGGTGATGTGGGAGTTATGATGTGGGTTTACCGTGGTGATGTGGGAGTTATATGATGTGGGTTTACCGTGGTGATGTGGGAGTTATGATGTGGGTTTACCGTGGTGATGTGGGAGTTATGATGTGGAGTTTACCGTGGTGATGTGGGAGTTATATGATGTGGGTTTACCGTGGTGATGTGGGAGTTATGATGTGGAGTTTACCGTGGTGATGTGGAGTTATGATGTGGGTGTACCGTGGTGATGTGGAGTGTTGTTATGATGTGGTTTACCGTGGTGATGTGGTTATGATTGGGTTTACCGTGGTGATGTGGAGTGTTGTTATGATGTGGTTGTGATGATGTGGAGTGTTGTTATGATGTGGTTGTGATGATGTGGAGTGTTGTCATGATGTGGTTGTGATGATGTGGAGTGTTGTCATGATGTGGTTGTGATGATGTGGGGTGTTGTCATGATGTGGTTGTGATGATGTGGGGTGTTGTCATGATGTGGAGTGTTGTCTTGATGTGTTTGTGATGATGTGGAGTGTTGTCATGATGTGGAGTGTTGTCATGATGTGTTTGTGATGATGTGGAGTGTTGTCATGATGTGGAGTGTTGTCATGATGTGGTTGTGATGATGTGGAGTGTTGTCATGATGTGGTTGTGATGATGTGGAGTGTTGTCATGATGTGGTTGTGATGATGTGGAGTGTTGTCATGATGTGGTTATGATGATGTGGAGTGTTGTCATGATGTGGTTGTGATGATGTGGAGTGTTGTCATGATGTGGTTGTGATGATGTGGAGTGTTGTCTTGATGTGTTTGTGATGATGCGGAGTGTTGTCATGATGTGGAGTGTTGTCATGATGTGTTTGTGATGATGTGGAGTGTTGTCATGATGTGGAGTGTTGTCATGGTGTGTTTGTGATGATGTGGAGTGTTGTCATGATGTGGTTATGATGATGTGGAGTGTTGTCATGATGTGGTTATGATGATGTGGAGTGTTGTCATGATGTGGTTGTGATGATGTGGTGTTGTCATGATGTGGTTGTGATGATGTGGAGTGTTGTCATGATGTGGTTGTGATGATGTGGGGTGTTGTCATGATGTGGAGTGTTGTCTTGATGTGTTTGTGATGATGTGGAGTGTTGTCATGATGTGTTTGTGATGATGTGGAGTGTTGTCATGATGTGGAGTGTTGTCATGATGTGGTTGTGATGATGTGAAGTGTTGTCATGATGTGGTTGTGATGATGTGGGGTGTTGTCATGATGTGGAGTGTTGTCTTGATGTGTTTGTGATGATGTGGAGTGTTGTCATGATGTGGTTATGATGATGTGGAGTGTTGTCATGATGTGGTTGTGATGATGTGGGGTGTTGTCATGATGTGGAGTGTTGTCTTGATGTGTTTGTGATGATGTGGAGTGTTGTCATGATGTGTTTGTGATGATGTGGAGTGTTGTCATGATGTGGTTATGATGATGTGGAGTGTTGTCATGATGTGGTTGTGATGATGTGAAGTGTTGTCATGATGTGGTTGTGATGATGTGGAGTGTTGTCATGATGTGGTTGTGATGATGTGGAGTGTTGTCATGATGTGGAGTGTTGTCTTGATGTGTTTGTGATGATGTGGTTGTGATGATGTGGAGTGTTGTCATGATGTGTTTGTGATGATGTGGAGTGTTGTCATGATGTGGAGTGTTGTCATGGTGTGTTTGTGATGATGTGGAGTGCTGTCATGATGTGTTTGTGATGACGTGGAGTGTTGTGATGATGTGGAGTGTTGTCATGATGTGGAGTGTTGTCATGATGTGGTTATGATGATGCACATTGTTTTTATGACGTGGTCCACTGTAATGATGTGAAGTTATAACACGTAATATTGTGATGTGTGTGAAGGGCTCTGATGATGTGGAGTAATGGTTGTGATCTGTGATGTTGTGATGTGGCAGATGGCAATGTTCAGGGTTGTGACTGGCAAGGTTGTGAAATCTAAGGTTGTATAATGGAGAGTAAATGTGACGTAATCCAATGTTTGACGTAAGGAAAAAATAAGCCATTTCTAAACTCGTATTTCTTTTGTGGTTCATTTCTCTCCCAACTCTATGTCGAGCACCATCGCCTGTTGTATGTGATGCGTATTCTGTTGTATATTGTAATGCGTACGCTGTTGTATAATGCGTATTCTGTTGGATAACATGATGCGTAGTCTGTTGCGTTATGTAATGCGTATTCTGTTGTATAATATGATGCGTAGTCTGTTGCGTTATGTAATGCGCATTCTGTTGTATAATGTGAAGCGTAATGTTGTATGTAATGCGTATTCTGTTGTATGATGTAATGCCTGATCTGTTGTATAATGTGATCCGTAGTCTGTTGCGTTGTGTAATGCGTATTCTGTTGTATATCATGTGATGCGTATTCTCTTGTATAATGTGACGCGTAATCTGTTGTATGATGTAATGCGTATTCTGTTGTATGATGTAATGCGTAATCTGTTGCATAATGTGATGCGTAGTCTGTTGCGTTATGTAATATGCGTATACTGTTGTATATCATGTGATGCGTATTCTGTTGTATAATGTGACGCGCAATCTGTTGTATCATGTAATGCGTATTCTGTTGTATGATGCTATGCGTATGCTGTTGTATAATGTAATGCGTATTCTGTTGTATAATGAAATGCGTATGCTGTTGTAAAATGTAATGCGTAATCTGTTGTATAATGTGATGCGTGTGCTGTTGTATAATGTGACGCGTATTCTGTCTGATGTAATGCGTATTCTGTTGTATAATGTGATGCGTAGCCTTTTGTATAATGTAATGAGTACTCTGTTGCATTATGTAATGCGTATTCTGTTGTATATAATGTGATGGAATGCGTTCTTAGTTGCATCATCTCTTGCCATGAATTTTCCAGTTGTATAATGCGTATGTGATGCGTTTTGTGTGTGTGTGTGTGTGTGTGTGTGTGTGTGTGTGTGTGTGTGTGTGTGTGTGTGTGTGTGTGTGTGTGCCAGCACAAGAGTACAATGTACATATATATATACAAGGTACACGCTCCTTGTGACAAATATATTCCAATCACATATAGTAACAATATACACACACGATAGACAAGACCCCACATACACACGATAGATAGAACCCCACGGGTGTAGAACTCCCTCCCTAGTTTGTACACACACACACACACACACACACACACACACACAAGGTCAAGACCCGGGGCCACAGCTCCAACTCAATACACACAAGACAGCCCGAGGCGAAATGAGGAGGCACAACCACTAGAGTAGGATCGAGAGTCGCGCAACAACAGCATTGGAGTCTCTTGCTTGCAAGCACAATGGAGTTAAGACTGCATGATTAATAATGAGATTAATGCAGGCGGTCCCTTATTTGCGTCCATTTAGATAAACTGCACTGAATAATGTATGAGAAAACATCCCATTATACAACACTGAATAGTGCCTAACGAGAGAAAACATCCCATTCATACAACATTGAATAGTGTCTAACGAGAGAAAACATCCCATTAATTCAACATTGAATAGTGTCTAACTGGAGAAAACATCCCATTAATACAACATTGAATAGTGTCTAACAAGAGAAAACATCCCATTTATACAACATTGAATAGTGTCTAACAAGAGAAAACATCCCATTAATACAACATTGAATAGTGTCTAACAAGAGAAAACATCCCATTAATACAACATTGAACAGAGTACAAGAGAAAACATCCCATTAATACAACACTGAATAGTGTCTAACAAGAGAAAACATACCATTAATACAACAGTAAATAGTGTCTAACAAGAGAAAACATCCCATTCATACAACATTGAATAGTGTCTAACAAGAGAACACATCCCATTCATACAACATTGAACAGTGTATAAAAGAAAACATCCCATTAATACAACATTGAATAGTGTCTAACAAGAGAAAACATCCCACTAATACAACATTGAAGTGTCTAACGAGAGAAAACATCCCATTAGTACAACACTGAACAGTGTCTAACAAGAGAAAACATCCAATTAATACAGCACTGAACAGTGTACAAGAGAAAACATCCCATTAATACAACACTGAATAGTGTCTAACAAGAGAAAACATCCCATTTATACAACCTTATCTAGTGTATAACTAAAGAAAACATCCCATTAATACAACATTGAACAGTGTATAAGAGAAAACATCCCATTAATACAACACTGAATAGTGTCTAAGAGAAAACATCCCATTAACACAACGAAATTCAATACATTTCAAAAAGAAAATACACCCAATAATACAGTCCTATACATCACACTCTTAGAACTTGTAGTTCATGAAATACATCAAAAAAAAAAATTCTGTAAAACACGAAACGATATTTTTTTCCCCTCCCCACCACACAACTTGGGAAGGAAGTCGAATCAAGAACCCTTCCAGAAATGACTCTTTTTTTTTTCCCCTTCCCTCCCTCCACACACACACACACACACACACACACACACACACACAAACCTTCCACTTAAACTCAAGCAATCTGTTTCAGCGCTGAATGCTGCGCTGAAAGTCTGTTATAACCCAGAGGGCATATCCATGCATAATGTTTATTCACGAGTTCCTCTCTCTCTCTCTCTCTCTCTCTCTCTCTCTCTCTCTCTCTCTCTCTCTCTCTCTCTCTCTCTCTCTCTCTAACAATGCCTGGAGGTGGACAGAGGGAGCTGTGGTTTCGGGGCATTCCACAATGACAGCGAGAGACTTGAGTGTGAGCGAATGTGGCCTTTGTTTTTGTTTTTCTTTTGTCTATTTTCCTGGCGCTACCTCGCCGAAGCAGGAGGTGGCGATGGTGTTTTCCTGTAGGGCGGGGTAACGACAAGAGTGGATGAAGGCAAGCAAGTATATGTATAAGCGTATGTGTATGTAAGTATATGTTGATATGTATATGTGTGTACGTGGGCTCTTATGTATATATAAGTGTATACGAGTAGATGGGGCCCCCCCTACGAACGCCCCTGGGACACACCCCCCCTACGGACGCCCCTGGGACACACACACCCACTACGGACGCCCCTGGGACACACACACCCACTACGGACGCCCCTGGGACACACACACCCACTACGAACGCCCCTGGGACACACACACCCACTACGGACGCCCCTGGGACACACCCCCCCTACGGACGCCCCTGGGACACACACACCCACTACGGACGCCCCTGGGACACACACACCCACTACGGACGCCCCTGGGACACACCCCCCCCTAAGGACGCCCCTGGGACACACACACACCCCACTACGAACGCCCCTGGGACACACACACCCCACCCCCCCTACGGACGCCCCTGGGACACACACACACACACACACACACACACACTACGGACGCCCCTGGGACACACACACACCCCCTACGGACGCCCCTGGGACACACACACACCCCCCCTACGGACGCCCCTGGGACACACCCCCCACCCCCACTACGGACGCCCCTGGGACACATACACACCCCCCCTACGGACGCCCCTGGGACACACACACACCCCCCTACGAACGCCCCTGGGACACACCCCCACCCCCAAGGACGCCCCTGGGACACACACACACACACCCCTACGGACGCCCCTGGGACACACACACACCCCCCTATGAACGCCCCTGGGACACACCCCCCACCCCCCACTACGGACGCCCCTGGGACACACACCCCACCCCCCTACGAACGCCCCTGGGACACACCCCCACCCCCAAGGACGCCCCTGGGACACACACACACACCCCTACGGACGCCCCTGGGACACACCCCCCACCCTGCTACGGACGCCCCTGGGACACACACCCCCACCCCCCCTACGGACGCCCCTGGGACACACCCCCACCCCCCAGGACGCCCCTGGGACACACACACACACACCCCTACGGACGCCCCTGGGACACCCCCCCCACCCTACTACGGACGCCCCTGGGACACACACCCCACCCCCCTACGGACGCCCCTGGGACACACCCCCACCCCCAAGGACGCCCCTGGGACACACACACACACACACCTCTACGGACGCCCCTGGGACACACCCCCCACCCTACTACGGACGCCCCTGGGACACACACCCCACCCCCCCCTACGGACGCCCCTGGGACACACCCCCCACCCTACTACGGACGCCCCTGGGACACACACCCCAACCCCCCTACGGACGCCCCTGGGACACACCCCCCACCCTACTACGGACGCCCCTGGGACACACACACCCCCCACTACGGACGCCCCTGGGACACACACCCCACCCCCCCTACGGACGCCCCTGGGACACACCCCCCACCCTACTACGGACGCCCCTGGGACACACACCCCACCCCCCTCCGGACGCCCCTGGGATACACACACACACACACACACTACGGACGCCCCTCGGACACACACACCCCCACTACGGACGCCCCTGGGACACACACCCCACCCCCCCTACGGACGCCCCTGGGACACACACACCCCCCACTACGGACGCCCCTGGGACACACACCCCACCCCCCTACGGACGCCCCTGGGACACACACACCCCCCACTACGGACGCCCCTGGGACACACACACACCCCCACTACGGACGCCCCTGGGACACACACCCCACCCCCCCTACGGACGCCCCTGGGACACACCCCCACCCTACTACGGACGCCCCTGGGACACACACCCCACCCCCCTACGGACGCCCCTGGGATACACACACACACACACACACTACGGACGTCCCTGGGACACACACACCCCCCACTACGGACGCCCCTGGGACACACACCCCACCCCCCCTACGGACGCCCCTGGGACACACACACCCCCACTACGGACGCCCCTGGGACACACACCCCACCCCCCCTACGGACGCCCCTGGGACACACACACACACAACCCCCTACGGACGCCCCTGGGATACACACACACACACACACCCTACGGACGCCCCTGGGACACACACACCCCCACTACGGACGCCCCTGGGACACACACCCCACCCCCCCTACGGACGCCCCTGGGATACACACACCCCACCACCACTACGGACGCCCCTGGGACACACCCCCCACCACCCCCTACGGACGCCCCTGGGACACACACCCCACCCCCACTACGGACGCCCCTGGGACACACCCCCCACCCCCACTACGGACGCCCCAGTGGTCGAGTGCAGACCCCGAGGCAATATCTATCGAAGAGGAAGACAGAACCATGATTGAGGAAAGTCAGGCTAGCTAGTGTGGACGATAGATTGGACTCTACTCTCTAAAGTATGGAAGTAGAGTTAGATCCTCTCTCTAAAGTATATAAGTAGAGTTAGACCCTCTCTCTAAAGTATAGAAGTAGAGTTAGACCCTCTCTCTAAAGTATAGAAGTAGAGCTAGACCCTCTCTCTAAAGTATAGAAGTAGAGTTAGACCCTCTCTCTAAAGTATAGAAGTAGAGTTAGACCCTCTCTCTAAAGTATAGAAGTAGAGTTAGACCCTCTCTCTAAAGTATAGAAGTAGAGTTAGACCCTCTCTCTAAAGTATAGAAGTAGAGCTAGACCCTCTCTCGAAAGTATAGAAGTAGAGTTAGATCCTCTCTCTAAAGTATACAAGTAGAGTTAGACCCTCTCCCTAAAGTATATAAGTAGAGTTAGACCCTCTCCCTAAAGTATATAAGTAGGGTTAGATCCTCTCTCTAAAGTATATAAGTAGAGTTAGACCCTCTCTCTAAAGTATATAAGTAGAGTTAGATCCTCTCTCTACAGTATATAAGTAGAGTTAGACCCTCTCTCTAAAGTATATAAGTAGACTTAGATGCTCTCTTTAAAGTACATAAGTAGAGTTAAATCCTCTAAAGTATACAAGTAGACTTAGATCCTCTCTCTAAAGTATATAAGTAGACTTAGATCCTCTTTAAAGTATATAAGTAGAGTTAAACCCTCTCCCTAAAGTATATAAGTAGAGTTAAATCCTCTCTCTAAAGAATATAAGTAGAGTTAGACCCTCTAAAGTATATAAGTAGACTTAGATCCTCTCTTTAAAGTACATAAGTCGAGTTAAATCCTCTCTCTAAAGTATACAAGTAGACTTAGATCCTCTCTCTAAAGTATATAAGTAGACTTAGATCCTCTTTAAAGTATATAAGTAGAGTTAAACCCTCTCCCTAAAGTATATAAGTAGAGTTAAATCCTCTCTCTAAAGAATATAAGCAGAGTTAGATCCTCCTCTCATGCCACAACAGCACTCCAAACAGGCACGAATCAATCCCTTGTATAATAGAATCAGCTCTTCCACAAGTCTCTCTCTCTGGCATCTATAAAAAGAAAAAAAAAAAAAAAAACTCCCGTTTTCTTCGGGGCAGACTCAGCTATTCGCGTCAAGTGGACAATAATGTCGAGATGGATTACCATCTTCTGTGGCGATGCCACGGACCACATACGTCAAAAGGAGAGAGACGTAAGTTGTGAGAGGTTCTAGGAAGAAGACGAGAAATTGCTCGGGGGCAGAAACATGCTATCTATACACATCTTAGATGAGGAAAAGAAATTAATAATTTACGAGAATGAATGGACAAAATCCAACACAGCTTCTTAGATATTTTCCTGACGTGAAAGAGGGAGACTCTGATGGACTAGGAAAAAGAGGAAAGGGAGGCACAGAAACTCCGCATACCTTCGCCCTTTGGAGCAAGTTTACTTGGCGCATTATAACGTCCCATCTTCGGGTAGTTGGGCGCTTCATAGAAGGCATATGAAGCAGCGGCCAGACACGTGTGCCTTGGAGACACAAAGGTCTTGGGAAACATTTTATATTATATATTTATTCATTTATTTTCCTTTGTCGCTGTCACCCGCGTTAGCGAGGTAGCGTAAGGAAACAGACGAAAGAATATGGCCCCAACCCACCCACATACACATGTATATACATACACGTCCACACACGCAAATATACATACCTATACATCTCAATGTATACATGTATATATATACACACACAGGGAAACATATTATGTATATATTTCATGTGGTGGGTTTATATGACGAAGAGGACAATATGGATTTGCCAAATTACTGGTTTATCAACACTGCTGAATTGTATCCAGTGGGATGATGACAGAGACAGAAGGGAGAGTTCCACAGACAAGCCACAGATGTTCGACTATGGCGTCTGGCAATGCCTCCACAGACAAGCCACAGATGTTCGACTATGCCATCTGGCAATGCCTCTACAGACAAACCACAGATGTTTGACTATGCATCTGGCAATGGTTCCACAGACAAGCCACAGATGTTCGACTATGGTGTCTGGCAATGGTTCCACAGACAAGCCACAGATGTTTGACTATGGCGTCTGGCAATGCCTCTACAGACAAGCCACAGATATTCGACTATGGCATCTGGCAATGCCTCCACAGACAAGCCACAGATGTTCGACTATGGTATCTGGAAATGGTTCCACAGACAAGCCACAGATGTTCGACTATGGTATCTGGAAATGGATCCACAGACAAGCCACAGATGTTCGACTATGCCATCTGGCAATGCCTCCACAGACGAGCCACAGATATTCGACTATGCCATCTGGCAATGCCTCTACAGACAAACCACAGAGATACACACACCCGACCCTTGACACACGACGGGGTGTAGCTTCGACACCCCTCGAGAAATAATGGGTACACAAAACTCCATTAACAACGCTAACACACCCCCCTACACCCAACCACCTCTCGTCCAACACACACACACACACACACACACACACACACACACACACACACACACACACACTCGATCTTAAAACACATCCTACGGACGCCGAGGTTGGGGCCGCTTCCTGACCCCCTTTCCCCACACAACACACACATTCCCACAACTCCGGCAGGAGTGTGGAGGGAAGAAGTGTGTGTGTGTGTGTGTGTGTGTGTGTGTGTGTGTGTGTGTGTGTGTGTGTGTGTGAGAGAGAGAGAGAGAGAGAGAGAGAGAGAGAGAGAGAGAGAGAGAGAGAGAGAGAGAGAGAGAGAGAGAGAGAGAGAGACTGTCTTCCATCGATTCAAGTGATACTCCACCACCCACATCCACTCACACACACCCACACCCCCACCCAGCAGGAAGAAAAGGGGTGGGTGTGGGTGTGGAGGGTGTGTTGCCTCTGGGAGAGTGGACGAGATCGGAGGCTCACAGATGACTTTGGGCAATGACAACATGTACAGGTTATTCAGCAACATGCACCTACGAACTGGTCTATGTGAGAAAGGTTAGGCCTGAATAACACAAGTCGTGGACTGAAAGTGAACTATTCATCAAAACTGTTGTGAAACGTGTGTGTAGAACTGCTTCCAACCACTCTAATTGGTAAATCATCTCATATATTAATATTACTGAAGAAAAAGAGTTCTTTCATTCCTAAAACATATCAATAGACAACTGCTTTCAACCATTGTAACTGGTAAATCATTTCATATGTAAACAATACTCTTAAATCAAAAATAATATCTTCATTCTTAAACTTTTTCTATAAAACTCCTTTCAACCACTCATAGATCAACATTCTTGTTGAAGAAGAAAAATTAATTCATCTTTAAACGTATCTACAGAACTCCTTTTCAACCACGAACTGGCACAGGATACGTTCATCCTACTGAAGAAAAATGTCACCTCGCCTCGTATAGGATGAAGACGTACACTCTGCCAAAAAAGTATCTGACGACCTGGCCTGATATTTATTTTTTTTTTCCAATAATCTACAATTGTTTCCTTGTTATATCATCAGGGAAATAATCACGCACGAACTTACCATCCTTAAAGACTCAGTCCTCTTCGTTGCTACATATTTGGGTACATATTAGGCCCTTACACACACACACACACACACACACACACACACACACACACACACACACACACACACACATACACACACACACATGAGAGTCGAAGTAATGGTTTCCATAAAATGGACCATTTCCTTAAGACAGAAGTAACGCTACAGACGCGTTACCTGGTCGAATGGAGGTTTTTAGTTAAGTCGCCCACGAAGCGTTACCTGGTCGAATGTAGAACATAAGGCAAGCTCCCGATGCGTTACCAGGTCGAATGTAGAACATAACCCAAACTCCCGATGCGTTACCAGGTCGAATGTAGAGCATAACCCAAGCTCCCGATGCGTTTACCAGGTCGAATGTAGAGCATAAACCCAAGCTCCCGATGCGTTACCTGGTCGAATGTAGAGCATAAACCCAAGCTCCCGATGCGTTTACCAGGTCGAATGTAGAGCATAAACCCAAGCTCCCGATGCGTTACCAGGTCGAATGTAAAACATAAACCTAAGCTCCCGATGCGTTACCAGGTCGAATGTAGAACATAAACCCAAGCTCCCGATGCGTTTACCTGGTCGAATGTCGAACATAAACCCAAGCTCCCAATGCGTTACCAGGTCGAATGTCGAACATAAACCCAAGCTCCCGATGCGTTTACCAGGTCGAATGTCGAGCATAAACCCAAGCTCCCGATGCGTTTACCTGGTCGAATGTCGAACATAAACCCAAGCTCCCGATGCGTTTACCTGGTCGAATGTAGAACATAAACCCAAGCTCCCGATGCGTTTACCTGGTCGAATGTCGAACATAAACCCAAGCTCCCGATGCGTTACCTGGTCGAATGTCGAACATAAACCCAAGCTCCCGATGCGTTACCTGGTCGAATGTCGAACATAAACCCAAGCTCCCGATGCGTTACCAGGTCGAATGTAGAACATAAACCCAAGCTCCCGATGCGTTACCAGGTCGAATGTAAAACATAAACCTAAGCTCCCGATGCGTTACCAGGTCGAATGTAGAACATAAACCCAAGCTCCCGATGCGTTACCTGGTCGAATGTAGAGCATAAACCCAAGCTCCCGATGCGTTTACCTGGTCGAATGTAGAACATAAACCCAAGCTCCCGATGCGTTACCTGGTCGAATGTAGAACATAAACCCAAGCTCCCGATGCATTATCGGGTCGAATGTAGAACATAAACCCAAGCTCCCGATGCGTTACCAGGTCGAATGCAAGACACACACACACGGGGTGAGCTGCCGGTGCGCCTCCCCCCCCCGCCCCCCCCCCGGCCCCCCCTTGATTCCCCCCCGCCCCCCCCAATAGAGGTGAGGTTAATGACCCAAGACACGGAAAAGAGTCCGATGCCTTTTGAAAGCCGATTCCCCGATTTCCTGATCCTTCTCTCTCTCTCTCTCTCTCTCTCTCTCTCTCTCTCTCTCTCTCTCTCTCTCTCTCTCTCTCTCTCTCTTTCTCTCTCTTTTTTGGGGGGCAACGTAAAAAAAAAAAAAAAAAAAACAGACGCTTGGAAAGGGATTCAGCGCTTGTCCCTCGACGCTCCTGACGGAGGGGGACCTGTCGGAGGGGGGACCTGTCGGAGGGGGGACCTGTCGGAGGGGGAACCTGTCGGAGGGGGGGGACCTGTCGGAGGGGGGACCTGTCGGAGGGGGGACCTGTCGGAGGGGGACCTGTCGGATGGGGAACCTGTCGGAGGGGGGACCTGTCGGAGGGGGACCTGTCGGAGGGGGGGGACCTATCGGAGGGGGACCTGTCGGAGGGGGGACCTGTCGGAGGGGGGACCTGTCGGAGGGGGACCTGTCGGAGGGGGACCTGTCGGAAGGGGACCTGTCGGAAGGGGACCTGTCGGAGGGGGACCTGTCGGAGGGGGGACCTGTCGGAGGGGGGACCTGTCGGAGGGGGGACCTGTCGGAGGGGGGACCTGTCGGAGGGGGACCTGTCGGAGGGGGACCTGTCGGAGGGGGACCTGTCGGATGGGGACCTGTCGGAGGGGGACCTGTCGGAGGGACCTGTCGGAGGGGGACCTGTCGGAGGGGGGACCTGTCGGAGGGGGACCTGTCGGATGGGAACCTGTCGGAGGGGGGGACCTGTCGGAGGGGGGGACCTGTCGGAGGGGGGGACCTGTCGGAGGGGGGGACCTGTCGGAGGGGGGGACCTGTCGGAGGGGGGGGACCTGTCGGAGGGGGGGGACCTGTTGGAGGGGGGGACCTGTCGGAGGGGGACCTGTCGGAAGGGGAACCTGTCGGAGGGGGACCTGTCGGAGGGGGACCTGTCGGAGGGGGACCTGTCGGAGGGGGGACCTGTCGGAAGGGAACCCTCTGTAACCAAACGAACCATCACGAACCCTCTGTAACCAAACGAACCATCACAGTAATCAAACTACATATAAGTAATCAAAGTTCCACTCATCATCACAGTAATCAAACTACATATAAGTAATCAAAGTTCCACTCATCATCACAGTAATCAAAAGTAATCAAAGTTCCACTCATCATCACAGTAATCAAAAGTAATCAAAGTTCCACTCATCATCACAGTAATCAAAAGTAATCAAAGTTCCACTCATCATCACAGTAATCAAACTACATATAAGTAATCAAAGTTCCACTCATCATCACAGTAATCAAAAGTAATCAAAGTTCCACTCATCATCACAGTAATCAAAAGTAATCAAAGTTCCACTCATCATCACAGTAATCAAAAGTAATCAAAGTTCCACTCATCATCACAGTAATCAAAAGTAATCAAAGTTCCACTCATCATCACAGTAATCAAAAGTAATCAAAGTTCCACTCATCATCACAGTAATCAAAAGTAATCAAAGTTCCACTCATCATCACAGTAATCAAAAGTAATCAAAGTTCCACTCATCATCACAGTAATCAAAAGTAATCAAAGTTCCACTCATCATCACAGTAATCAAAAGTAATCAAAGTTCCACTCATCATCACAGTAATCAAAAGTAATCAAAGTTCCACTCATCATCACAGTAATCAAAAGTAATCAAAGTTCCACTCATCGTCACAGTAATCAAAAGTAATCAAAGTTCCACTCATCATCACAGTAATCAAAAGTAATCAAAGTTCCACTCATCGTCACAGTAATCAAAAGTAATCAAAGTTCCACTCATCATCACAGTAATCAAAAGTAATCAAAGTTCCACTCATCGTCACAGTAATCAAAAGTAATCAAAGTTCCACTCATCATCACAGTAATCAAAAGTAATCAAAGTTCCACTCATCATCACAGTAATCAAAAACTCAGAGAAACAGAGATTGGAAGCGACCGAGAGAGTGAAACTTAAACCTTCCGAGTGAAAAAAAGGCAAAATAAATAAAAAAAAAGGCTTTAACCCAACAGTCGTAGCTAGAATATAAAAAAAGGCTTTAACCCAACAGTCGTAGCTAAAATATATAAAAAAGGCTTTAACCCAACAGTCTTAGCTAAAATATAAAAAAAAGGCTTTAACCCAACAGTCGTAGCTAAAATATAAAAAAAAAGGCTTTAACCCAACAGTCTTAGCTGAAATATAAAAAAATGGCTTTAACCCAACAGTCGTAGCTAAAATATAAAAAAAGGCTTTAACCCAACAGTCGTAGCTAAAATAAATACAAAAAAGGCTTTAACCCAACAGTCGTAGCTAAAATATAAAAAAAGGCTTTAACCCAACAGTCTTAGCTAAAATATATAAAAAAAGGCTTTAACCCAACAGTCGTAGCTAAAATATAAAAAAGGCTTTAACCCAACAGTCGTAGCTAAAATATAAAAAAGGCTTTAACCCAACAGTCGTAGCTAAAATATAAAAAAGGCTTTAACCCAACAGTCGTAGCTAAAATATATAAAAAAAGGCTTTAACCCAACAGTCGTAGCTAAAATAAAAAAAATGGCTTTAACCCAACAGTCGTAGCTAAAATAAATACAAAAAAGGCTTTAACCCAACAGTCGTAGCTAAAATATAAAAAAAGGCTTTAACCCAACAGTCGTAGCTAAAATATATAAAAAGGCTTTAACCCAACAGTCGTAGCTAAAATATAAAAAAAGGCTTTAACCCAACAGTCTTAGCTAAAATAAATACAAAAAAGGCTTTAACCCAACAGTCGTAGCTAAAATATAAAAAAGGCTTTAACCCAACAGTCTTAGCTAAAATATATAAAAAAAGGCTTTAACCCAACAGTCGTAGCTAAAATATAAAAAAGGCTTTAACCCAACAGTCGTAGCTAAAATATAAAAAAGGCTTTAACCCAACAGTCGTAGCTAAAATATAAAAAAGGCTTTAACCCAACAGTCGTAGCTAAAATAAATACAAAAAAGGCTTTAACCCAACAGTCGTAGCTAAAATATAAAAAAGGCTTTAACCCAACAGTCTTAGCTAAAATATAAAAAAGGCTTTAACCCAACAGTCGTAGCTAAAATATAAAAAAGGCTTTAACCCAACAGTCTTAGCTAAAATAAAAAAAAAGGCTTTAACCCAACAGTCGTAGCTAAAATATAAAAAAGGCTTTAACCCAACAGTCCTAGCTAAAATATATAAAAAAGGCTTTAACCCAACAGTCGTAACTAAAATATATAAAAAAGGCTTTAACCCAACAGTCGTAGCTAAAATATATAAAAAAGGCTTTAACTCAACAGTCGTAGCTAAAATAAAAAAAATGGCTTTAACCCAACAGTCGTAGCTAAAATATATAAAAAAAGGCTTTAACCCAACAGTCGTAGCTAAAATAAAAAAAAATGGCTTTAACCCAACAGTCGTAGCTAAAATAAAAAAATGGCTTTAACCCAACAGTCGTAGCTAAAATATAAAAAAAAGGCTTTAACCCAACAGTCGTAGCTAAAATATAAAAAAATGGCTTTAACCCAACAGTCGTAGCTAAAATAAATAAAAAAAGGCTTTAACCCAACAGTCGTAGCTAAAATAAATAAAAAAAGGCTTTACCCAACAGTCGTAGCTAAAATATAAAAAAAGGCTTTAACCCAATAGTTGTAGCTAGAATATAAAAAGAATGGCTTTAACCCAACAGTCGTAGCTAAAATAAATAACAAAAATGGCTTTAACCCAACAGTCGTAGCTAAAGTAAAATAAAAAAAATGGCTTTAACCCAACAGTCGTAGCTAAAATAAAAAAAATGGCTTTAACCCAAAAGTTGTAGCTAAAATATAAAAAAATGGCTTTAACCCAACAGTCTTAGCTAAAATATAAAAAAAAGGCTTTAACCCAACAGTCGTAGCTAAAATATAAAAAAATGGCTTTAACCCAACAGTCGTAGCTAAAATATAAAAAAAGGCTTTAACCCAACAGTCGTAGCTAAAATATAAAAAAAAGGCTTTAACCCAACAGTCGTAGCTAAAATATAAAAAAAGGCTTTAACCCAACAGTCGTAGCTAAAACATAAAAAAGGCTTTAACCCAACAGTCGTAGCTAAAATATAAAAAAAAGGCTTTAACCCAACAGTTGTAGCTAAAATATAAAAAAAGGCTTTAACCCAACAGTCGTAGCTAAAATGAATAAAAAAGGCTTTAACCCAACAGTCGTAGCTAAAATATAAAAAAATGGCTTTAACCCAACAGTTGTAGCTAAAATATAAAAAAAAGGCTTTAACCCAACAGTCGTAGCTAAAATATAAAAAAATGGCTTTAACCCAACAGTCGTAGCTAGAATATAAAAAAGGCTTTAACCCAACAGTCGTAGCTAAAATATAAAAAAAGGCTTTAACCCAACAGTCGTAGCTAAAATATATAAAAAAGGCTTTAACCCAACAGTCGTAGCTAAAATATAAAAAAGGCTTTAACCCAACAGTCGTAGCTAAAATAAATAAAAAAATGGCTTTAACCCAACAGTCTTAGTTAAAATATAAAAAAATGGCTTTAACCCAACAGTCGTAGCTAAAATATAAAAAAGGCTTTAACCCAACAGTCGTAGCTAAAATAAATAAAAAAATGGCTTTAACCCAACAGTCTTAGCTAAAATATAAAAAAATGGCTTTAACCCAACAGTCGTAGCTAAAATAAATAAAAAAAATGGCTTTAACCCAACAGTCGTAGCTAAAATATAAAAAAAGGCTTTAACCCAACAGTCGTAGCTAAAATAAATAAAAAAAGGCTTTAACCCAACAGTCGTAGCTAAAATATAAAAAAAAGGCTTTAACCCAAAAGTCGTAGCTAAAATAAACAAAAAAAAAAGGCTTTAACCCAACAGTCGTAGCTAGAATATAAAAAAAGGCTTTAACCCAACAGTCTTAGCTAAAATATAAAAAAAGGCTTTAACCCAACAGTCGTAGCTAAAATATAAAAAAATGGCTTTAACCAAACAGTCGTAGCTAAAATATAAAAAAAGGCTTTAACCCAACAGTCGTAGCTAAAATAAATAACAAAAATGGCTTTAACCCAAAAGTCGTAGCTAAAATAAAAAAAAATGGCTTTAACCCAAAAGTCGTAGCTAAAATAAATAAAAAAATGGCTTTAACCCAACAGTCGTAGCTAAAATAAATAAAAAATGGCTTTAACCCAACAGTCGTAGCTAAAATAAAAAAAAATGGCTTTAACCCAACAGTCGTAGCTAAAATAAATTAAAAAATGGCTTTAACCCAACAGTCTTAGCTAACTCCATTCATCATCATCCACTCCGAGAGCTCCCCCATCGCTCGCGTATCCACTTGCCGAAGTCCAATCTTGACCAAACCCCCACTCAACAGACCTCAATATTCCATTCCATTCCAGACCAGGTCTCAATCCATCTATTTCCCCTTCAACACTGAAGGAGTCTATTACATGTGCAGTCACAAGCTATAAAACCCCATTGCTGTAAAACCTACTGCAATAAACCCTACTGCAATAAACCCTACTGCAATAAACCCTACTGCTATAAACCCTACTGCAATAAACCCTACTGCAATAAACCCTACTGCAATAAACCCTACTGCAATAAACCCTACTGCAATAAACCCTACTGCAATAAACCCTACTGCTATAAACCCTACTGCAATAAACCCTACTGCAGTAAACCCTACTGCTATAAACCCCATTCCTGTAAAACCTACTGCTTTAAACCCTACTGCAGTAAACCCTACTGCAATAAACCCTACTGCTATAAACCCCATTGCTGTAAAACCTACTGCAATAAACCCTACTACAATAAACCCTACTGCAATAAACCCTACTGCAATAAACCCTACTACAATAAACCCTACTGCAATAAACCCTACTACAATAAACCCTACTGCAATAAACCCTACTGCTATAAACCCTACTGCAATAAACCCTACTGCAATAAACCCTACTGCTATAAACCCTACTGCAATAAACCCTATTGCAATAAACCCTACTGCAATAAACCCTACTGCTATAAACCCTACTGCAATAAACCCTACAGCAATAAACCCTACTGCAATAAACCCTACTGCAATAAACCCTACTGCAATAAACCCTACTACAATAAACCCTACTGCAATAAACCCTACTGCAATAAACCCTACTGCAATAAACAATAAACCCTACTGCAATAAACCCTACTGCAATAAACCCTACTGCTATATATATATATATATATATATATATATATATATATATATATATATATATATATATATATATATATAAATATAAGAATACTTCCCACGTATTCCCTGCGTGTCGTAGAAGGCGACTAAAAGGGGAGGGAGCGGGTAGCTGGAAATCCTCCCCTCTCGTTTTTTTTTCTAATTTTCCAAAAGAAGGAACAGAGAAGGGGGCCAAGTGAGGATATTCCCACAAAGGCCCAGTCCTCTGTTCTTAACGCTACCTCGCTAACGCGGGAAATGGCGAATAGTTTAAAAGAAAGAAAATATATATACATATCCAAACTGATATATTTCGACTGGTTTACTATCCTAGGTTTACATACTTGATAAACCATTTTGACTTATATCTAGGTTTACATATTTGATAAACCATTTTGACTGGTTAACTATTCTAGGTTTACTGCTGTAAACTATACTGCTATAAATCCTGCCGCTATAAACCCTACTGCTGTAAACCATACTGCTATAAACCCTACTGCTGTAAACCATACTACTATAAACCTATTGCTGTAAACCATACTGCTGTAAACTCTACTGTTACAAACCTTACTGCTGTAAACCCTACTGTTGTACATCCTACTGCTGTAAATCCTACTGCTGTAAACCCTACTGCTGTAAACTATACTGCTATAAACCTTACTGCTATAAACCCTACTATTGTAAACCCTACTACTGTAAACCCTACTGCTGTAAACCCTACTGCTGTAAACCCTACTGTTGTAAACCATACTGCTGTAAACCTACTGCTGTAAACCCTTCTGCTGTAAACCCAACTGCTATAAGCGCTACTGCTGTAAACCCTACTGCTATAAATCCTATTGCTGTAAACCCTACTGCTATACACTCTACTGAAATAAATCCTACAAAAGTAAACCCCACAGATGCAAACACTACTGCTATAAACCCCACTGCTGTAAACCTTACAGCTGTAAACTCTACTGTTGTAAACCCTACTGTTGTAAACCCCACAGCTGTAAACCCTACTGCTATAAACCCTACAGCTATAAACCTACTGCTGTAAACCCTACTGCTATAAACCTACTGCTATAAACTCTACTGTTGTAAACCCTACTGCTATAAACCCTACAGCTATAAACCTACTGCTGTAAACCCTACTGCTATAAACCTACTGCTATAAACTCTACTGTTGTAAACCCTACTGCTATAAACCCTATAGCTATAAACCTACTGCTGTAAACCCTACTGCTATAAACCTACTGCTATAAACTCTACTGTTGTAAACCCTACTGCTATAAACCCTATAGCTATAAACCTACTGCTGTAAACCCTACTGCTATAAACCTACTGCTATAAACCTACTGCTATAAACTCTACTGTTGTAAACCCTACTGCTGTAAACCCTACTGCTATAAACCCTACTGATGTAACCCTACTGCTGTAAACCCTACTGTTGTAAACCATACTGCTGTAAATCCTACTGCTGTAAACCCTACTGCTATAAACCTACTGCTGTAAACCCTACTGCTATAAACCTACTGCTATAAACTCTACTGTTGTAAACCCTACTGCTATAAACCCTACTGATGTAACCCTACTGCTGTAAACTATACTGCGATAAACCCTACTGCTGTAAACCCTACTGCTGTAAACCCTACTGCTGTAAACCCTACTGCTGTAAACCATACTGCTGTAAATCCTACTGCTGTAAACCCTACTGCTATAAACCCTACTACTGTAAACCCTACTGCTGTAAACCCTACTGCTATAAACCCTACTGCTGTAAACCCTACTACTATAAACCCTACTGCTGTAAACTATACTGCTGTAAACCCTACTGCTGTAAACCCTACTGTTGTAAACCCTACTGCTGTAAACCCTACTGCTGTAACCTCTACTGTTGTAAACCCTACTGCTATAAACCTACTGTTGTAAACCCTACTGCTGTAAACCCTACTGCTATAAACTCTACTGTTGTAAACCCTACTGCTATAAACCTACTGTTGTAAACCCTACTGCTGTAAACCCTACTGCTGTAAACCCCACAGCTGTAAACCGCCATGTATAGCAAGTGACGCAGTACCGCACATCATATTAGCATAATGATATGCATATTATGGACACTGTACACTTACTCGTACATGGTAAGGTGTAGATAATATTATCTGGCACTGCCTTTATAATACACACACACACACACACACACACACACACACACACACACGTACACGTACACACACATACACACACACACACATATACATACATGCATACATACACACACACACACACACACATACATACATACACACACATACACACACATACATACGCACACATACATACACACACACGTATATACACGTACACGTAC
This sequence comes from Panulirus ornatus, assembly GCF_036320965.1. Taxonomy (NCBI): domain Eukaryota; kingdom Metazoa; phylum Arthropoda; class Malacostraca; order Decapoda; family Palinuridae; genus Panulirus; species Panulirus ornatus. The sequence continues at coordinate 5,716,069 of NC_092241.1, read as the reverse complement.
ACACACACACACACACACACAAAAACACACACACACACACACACAAACACACACACACACGTACACGTACACACACACACACACGTACACACACACACACACACACACACACACACACACAACACACACACAACACACACACACACACACAACACACACACACACACACACACACACACACACACACACACACACACACACACACACACACAACACACACACACACACACACACACACACACACACACACACACAACACACACACACACACACACACACGTACACGTACACACACACACACACACACACACAGCGCTACCACCAAACTGATGTCCCCATAATCACGTATTCACACTGTAAAATAATAATTATTGTTATAATAATAATAATAATTATTATTATTATAACAATTCTCATTAATATACTAATTACCCACACAACAGCTGTGGGGGGGGGGGAAGGGGGAGTTTAAAAAATGTTAAAGAGATATACATTTCCCCTCCCCCCCATTTTCTTTGGCCAGAGATTGTCCATTCCTCTCGTTTTCTTTGGCCTGAGATTGTCCATTCCTCTCGTTTTCTATGGCTAGAGATTGTCCATTCCTCTCGTTTTCTTTGCCTAGAGATTGTCCATTCCTCTCGTTTTCTTTGGCTAGAGATTGTCCATTCCTCTCGTTTTCTATGGCTAGAGATCGTCCATTCCTCTCGTTTTCTTTGCCTAGAGATTGTCCATTCCTCTCGTTTTCTTTGGCCTGAGATTGTCCATTCCTCTCGTTTTCTTTGGCCAGAGATCGTCCATTCCTCTCGTTTTCTTTGGCTAGAGATTGTCCATTCCTCCCATTTTCTATGGCTAGAGATTGTCCATTCCTCTCGTTTTCTTTGGCTAGAGATTGTTCATTCCTCTCGTTTTCTATGGCTAGAGATCGTCCATTCCTCTCGTTTTCTTTGGCCTGAGATTGTCCATTCCTCTCGTTTTCTTTGGCCAGAGATAGTCCATTCCTCTCGTTTTCTTTGGCTAGAGATTGTTCATTCCTCTCGTTTTCTATGGCTAGAGATCGTCCATTCCTCTCGTTTTCTTTGGCTAGAGATAGTTCATTCCTCTCGTTTTCTATGGCTAGAGATCGTCCATTCCTCTCGTTTTCTTTGGCCTGAGATTGTCCATTCCTCTCGTTTTCTTTGGCCAGAGATTGTCCATTCCTCTCGTTTTCTTTGGCCAGAGATCGTCCATTCCTCTCGTTTTCTTTTCCTAGACATAGTCCATTCCTCCCGTTTTCTTTGGCTATAGATTATCCACTTCTCTCGTTTTCTTTAGCTAGACATAGTCCATTCCTCTCGTTTTCTTTGGCTAGATTATCCACTTCTTTCGTTTTCTTTGGCTAGACATAGTCCATTCCTCCCGTTTTCTTTGGCTAGACATAGTCCATTCCTCCCGTTTTCTTTGACTAGATTATCCACTTCTCTCGTTTTCTTTGGCCAGAGATTGTCCATTCCTCTCGTTTTCTTTAGCTACACGTAGTTCATTCCTCTCGTTTTCTTTGGCCAGAGATTGTCCATTCCTCCCGTTTTCTTTGGCCAGAGATTGTCCATTCCTCTCGTTTTCCTTGGCTACAGATTATCCACCAGGGGGGGTGGGGGGGTGAAAAGGGGGGTGGGGGTGAAAGGGGGGGCTGGGGGGTGAAAAATGTCCGTGGGTTTACGTACGTACGTGTCATATAAATAGATAGTTACACAGACACACACACACACACACACACACACACATACATACCTATACACACGCACACAAATACATACGAACACACACATACACACACACACACACACACACATACCTATACACACGCACACAAATACATACGAACACACACACACACACACACACACACACACACACACACACATACCTATACACACACAAACACACATACACAAATACATACACACACACACACATACATACCTATACACACACACACACACACACACACACACACACACACACACACACACAAACACAAATACATACAAACACACACACACACACACACACACACACACACACACACATGCTCATACATATATACATACAAACATACACACACATACATACCTACATACACACACACACACACACACACACACACACACACATACCACACCCACACATACCTATACACAAACAAACACACACACACATACATACATACCTACACACACACTCTCACACACACACACATACATATATACATATCTTGTTAACTAGTAATCGCACAGTGAGAAAAAATATATATCTATTTTTTTACTCCCCCTAAAGCAGTAATTACATCAATCTACCCAGCAAAAAAAAAAAAAAAAGAAATAAAAGAAAAATAAACGCTGGAGTGAGAATTAACGCAAAGCCAATATTACGTTCATTTTCACTATATATCACCATATTCTCTTTTCGTTTCGTTCGTCCTCCGCCATTTCAGACTGCTCGAACACAAATGAATTTGTCGAAATTCTGTAGCATCTGTGTCTACCCATATATATCTATCTATCGTCTATCTATCAGTGTCAATCTATCTATCAGTCTATCTATCTATCTATCGTTTATCATTCACCCTAATCATCAATCTATGTGTCTACCGGTCTATCTATCTATATGCCTATCTGTCTATTTATCTATCTATCAACCTATCTACCCATCTATCAGTCTATCTATCAGTATCTATCAATCTATATACAGTACAGGCCAGCACCACAGTACAGGCCATTGGCATGGGTTCGAATCCTGTGTGCGGCCGTCGGCCACAGTCAACCCAGCTGTTCATCTTCCCTTAGGGTTTGGTCGATCAAATGGGAACTTGGTTAAGGCTATATATATATATATATATATATATATATATATATATATATATATATATATATATATATATATATATATATTGGAAAGGATCACAATTTTGCGCGTGATCAAGATATACCTATGAGTCCACGGAGGAAAATGAAACACGATAAGTTCCCAAGTGCACTTTCGTGTAATCATCACATCATCAGGGAAGACACAAGAGAGAAATATAAGTCAGTTGATATACATCGAAGAGACGAAGCTAGGACGCCATTTGGTAAACATATATATATATATATATATATATATATATATATATATATATATATATATATATATATATATATATATATATATATATCCTTGCCAACGAAGGTCATCAATTCTAGTAATTACGGTTAATGACCATAAATTGGGTGTATATAATAGAGACATTGTTTACGTCGGTGTCAATATAATAGATGTTTACCAGAGGGACGTTCAACGAAGCTGAACGACCACACAATAATAAACACGTTCGTTGAACGCAGGCTCACTCGTAGACCAGTCGCTGTATAGCAGTACACACACACACACACACACACACACACACACACACACACAGTGTTCTACGATGAACACAGAATATATATATCTACATATATATATATATATATATATATATATATATATATATATATATATATATATATATCTACATATATATATATATATTCCTATGAGTCCACGGGGAAGATGAAACACGGTAAGTTCCCAAGTGCACTTTCGTGTCATAATCACATCATCAGGGGAGATACAAGAATGAAACATCCCAAACATCCCAGCGTAACAGCGTAAACATCCCAGCGTACAAACATCCCAGCGCACAAATATCCCAGCGTACAAACATCCCAGCGCACAAACATCCCAGCGTACAAACATCCCAGCACACAAACATCCCAGCGTACAAACATCCCAGCGTACAAACATCCCAGCACACAAACATCCCAGCACACAAACATCCCAGCACACAAACATCCCAGCACACAAACATCCCAGCGTACAAACATCCCAGCGTACAAACATCCCAGCACACAAACATCCCAGCACACAAACATCCCAGCACACAAACATCCCAGCACACAAACATCCCAGCACACAAACATCCCAGCGTACAAACATCCCAGCGTACAAACATCCCAGCGTACAAACACCCCAGCGTACAAACATCCCAGCGTACAAACATCCCAGCACACAAACATCCCAGCACACAAACATCCCAGCACACAAACATCCCAGCACACAAACATCCCAGCGCACAAACATCCCAGCGTACAAACATCCCAGCACACAAACATCCCAGCACACAAACATCCCAGCACACAAACATCCCAGCACACAAACATCCCAGCGCACAAACATCCCAGCGTACAAACATCCCAGCGTACAAACATCCCAGCGTACAAACATCCCAGCACACAAACATCCCAGCACACAAACATCCCAGCACACAAACATCCCAGCACACAAACATCCCAGCGCACAAACATCCCAGCGTACAAACATCCCAGCACACAAACATCCCAGCACACAAACATCCCAGCACACAAACATCCCAGCGTACAAACATCCCAGCACACAAACATCCCAGCACACAAACATCCCAGCACACAAACATCCCAGCACACAAACACCCCAGCACACAAACATCCCAGCACACAAACATCCCAGCGCACAAACATCCCAGCACACAAACATCCCAGCGCACAAACATCTCAACATTCAAACATCCCAGTGCCCAAACATCTCAGCACACAAACATCCCAGCACACAAACATCCCAGCGCACAAACATCCCAGCGCACAAACATCCCAGCACACAAACATCCCAGCGTACAAACATCCCAACATTCAAACATCCCAGTGCCCAAACATCCCAGCACACAAACATCCCAGCGCACAAACATCCCAGCGCACAAACATCTCAACATTCAAACATCCCAGTACCCAAACATCCCAGCACACAAACATCCCAGCACACAAACATCCCAGCACACAAACATCCCAGCACACAAACATCCCAGCGCACAAACATCTCAACATTCAAACATCCCAGTGCCCAAACATCCCAGCACACAAACACCCCAGCGTACAAACATCCCAGCGTACAAACATCCCAGCGCACAAACATCTCAACATTCAAACAACCCAGCGCACAAACATCCCAGCGTACACAAACACCCCCAGCGTTCACACATCGCAGCGCACAAACATCAAAGCGCACAACAGCTGTTTCAAGCCTAGCGCATCACTGTCCACGGTCGGGGGCAGCAACGCGCGTATGAACCAATGCAGCGTGTGTGTGTGTGTGTGTGTGTGTGTGTGTGTGTGTGTGTGTGTGTGGTGTGTGTGTGTGTGTGTGTGTGTATGTGGTGTGTGTGTGTGTGTGTGTGTGGTGTGTGTGTGTGTGTGTGTGTGTGTGTGTGTGTGTGTGTGTGTGTGTGTGTGTGTGTGTGTGTGTGTGGTGTGTGTGTGTGTGTGTGTGGTGTGTGTGTGTGTGTGTGTGTGTGTGTGTGTGTGTGTGTGGTGTGTGTGTGTGTGTGTGTGTGTGTGTGTGTGTGTGTGTGTGTGTGTGTGTGTGTGTGTGTGTGTGTGTGTGTGTGTGTGTGTGTGTGGTGTGTGTGTGTGTGTGTGTGTGTGGTGTGTGTGTGTGTGTGTGTGTGTGTGTGTGTGTGTGTGTGTGTGTGTGTGTGGTGTGTGTGTGTGTGTGTGTGTGTGTGTGTGTGTGTGTGTGTGTGTGTGTGTGTGTGTGTGTGTGTGTGTGGTGTGTGTGTGTGTGTGTGTGTGTGTGTGTGTGTGTGTGTGTGTGTGTGTGTGTGTGTGTGTGTGTGTGTGTGTTGTGTGTGTGTGTGTGTGTGTGTGTGTGTGTGTGTGTGTGTGTGTGTGTGTGTGTGTGTGTGTGTGTGTGTGTGTGTGTGTGTGTGTGTGTGTGTGGTGTGTGTGTGTGTGTGTGTGTGTGTGTGTGTGTGTGTGTGTGTGTGTGTGTGTGTGTGTGTGTGTGTGGGTGTGTGTGTGTGTGTGTGTGTGTGTGTGTGTGTGTGTGTGTGTGTGGTGTGTGTGTGTGTGTGTGTGTGTGTGTGGGTGTGTGTGTGTGTGTGTGTGTGTGTGTGTGTGGTGTGTGTGTGTGTGTGTGTGTGTGTGTGTGTGTGTGTGTGTGTGTGTGGGTGTGTGTGTGTGTGTGTGTGTGTGTGTGTGTGGTGTGTGTGTGTGTGTGTGTGTGTGTGTGGTGTGTGTGTGTGTGTGTGTGGTGTGTGTGTGTGTGTGTGTGTGTGTGTGTGTGTGTGTGAGAGAGAGAGAGAGAGAGAGAGAGAGAGAGAGAGAGAGAGAGAGAGAGAGAGAGAGAGAGAGAGAAATGGAAAACTATGTAAAAAAAAAAAAACTTTTTTCCCAATTTCGCCCACCTTTTGCAAAACAGGTTAATATATATATATATATATATATATATATATATATATATATATATATATATATACATATATATATATATATATATATATATATATATATATATATATATATATATATATATATATATATATCCCTGGGGATAGGGGAGAAAGAATACTTGCCACGTATTCCCTGCGTGTCGTAGAAGGCGACTAAAAGGGGAGGGAGCGGGGGGCTGGAAATCCTCCCCTCTCGTTTTTTTTTTTTTTAATTTTCCAAAAGAAGGAACAGAGAAGGGGGCCAAGTGAGGATATTCCCTCTAAGGTCCAATCCTCTGTTCTTAACGCTACCTCGCAAACGCGGGAAATGGCGAATCGTATGAAAAAAGATTTGAAATGACATCAAAGTCAAAATATACCATTGATATCAAAATGTATTCTAATTCGACATGAGTTTGACATACCTCATTTAGAAGGAAAGCAATAGATAAAAAAATAAAAAAATAATGGATTTAGAAGAGAGATTGTGGATCAACAGAGTATCAAATGGAAAATGGACTCACGT
>NC_092241.1:5694251-5704251 GCF_036320965.1 Panulirus ornatus | reverse complement strand
AAAAACGAAAATAAAAACCTTTTTGATCAGATGCATGTATTCCACACCAACATTATAATCCCTGGCCATTCACAGAACACCTTTCCCCCCTCCCTACTCAACAATACCTGGATGTTCTTCCTTTCCCCCCCTAGTCATTGTACAAGAAAAAAATAAATAAAGCTACATTTACGAAGTGTTCTTATAGTTTGCCTTAAAGTTGGCCTGTGAATTTCTCGTCGAGTTTTCCATGAAAGAAAATGGGATTACAAAGCCTTGAATCTAAAGCTTATGATATTATATATATATATATATATATATATATATATATATATATATATATATATATATATATATATATATATATATATTGTATCTCCCGTGATGTGATTATTATACGAAAGTGCACTTGGGATCACCGCGTTTCACTTCCCCGTGGACTCATAGGAATATATATATATATATATATATATATATATATATATATATATATATATATATATATATATATATATATACGTCTGTGAGGAGTGAGTAAACACCAGTACAAAGGACAAGTTTGGCAGTGAATTTAAAATGTCTCTTTAGGTCAATATGGTTTCCACCCAGTCCTTTGTCCCCCCTCCCTTTGTTGACCCTTGGACTCTTCCACGGCCCCCCCACTCTAAAAAAAGGCAACACACACGCCTAGCCAAAGGGATCCAGCCCTCTTTAAAGGAAGGGGGGGCTGGGGCTGGGCTGGCAAAAAGGGGCAGCAATCCCTTTTACAGACGCCAAGCCAATAGGATCAACTCTTGATTCACAACTCAAAGGAAGGTCTCCGACGCCCTAGCTCACGCCAGACCAATCTACTCTACATCTACCCTTTTAGGTAGATTCCCCCCCCCCCCTAAAATCATCACGAAGATAGATAGATAGACACCGACCGTAAACTGGAGAGATGTGATTAACCAATCAAATAACCTTAGGGTAAGAGGGTGAGAGAAGAAGTTATCAAACGGGCGTGTGGAAAGTGGCGTGCCACAGGGATGCTGCTTTTTGGAACCACTTCTCTTTCACCCATCACCGACATTGCTCTTAGACTATGCTTAAAAAGGAAACCAATGTTCACAGATAATGGTGAACTGTGGCTCTTTTAAGCTAACGGACCCAAACGGATACAATGAACTTCAAAAAAGATGGGAAAATAGATTTCCAGGACTGAAAAACTGCGAGTGTTACACAAGTGAAGACAACACGTAAAGGGGACTTCATATACTCCTCCTGTCGAACTCAGGTACGTAAATAAGAATAAAGACTTAGTTGCAATAACTTCCATGATTTAAAGGCAAGTAAACAGAACAAAAGAGAAGCGGAACCCAAGTACGTAAATAAGAATAGAGACTTAGTTGCAATAACTTCCATGACTTAGAGGCAAGTAAACCGAGTATAAACAAGAGAACAAAAGAGAAGCGGGGAATAAGTTTTTAGGGTGAATGGGTAAGGCCATCAGATCTTCAAGTCTAGGGGTTCCAATCCTTCTTCTTAAAGAGTTCACTGGGGCGTCCTTACCTCCTCGTCCACTCCACACCCATAATACCCACCACTGCCTAGTACACCCATAATACCCACCACTGCCTAGTACACCCATAATACCCACCACTGCCTAGTACACCCATAATACCTACCACTGCCTAGTACACCCATAATACCCACCACTGCCTAGTACACCCATAATACCCATCACTGCCTAGTACACACATAATACCCATCACTGCCTAGTACATCCACCCATAATACCCACCACTGCCTAGTACACCCATAATACCCACCACTGCCTAGTACACCCACCCATAATACCCACCACTGCCTAGTACACCCATAATACCCACCACTGCCTAGTACACCCACCCATAATACCCACCACTGCCTAGTACACCCATATTATAATACCCACCACTGCCTAGTACACCCACATTATAATAATCTCCCCCCACCACCATTTTCTTCCACAGTTGCATCCGACATCCACCATCACCCATTACCGTGCGTCATCCATCCATGAACTTAGACTACAATTACTTATAATTTCATCCAACATCATAACTTTTAAGTGTTTGACCCGAACACTGGAACTCCCTGGGTTATGGTAGAATGACCCCTATCCCTTTGGGGGTCAGGTCAGAGGGCAAACGATATACCACAGGTCGTACCGTCGTGCTCAAGGGTCGTATCGTCGTGCTCAAGGGTTGTACCGTCGTGCTCAAGGGTTGTACAGTCGTGCTTAAGGGTCGTACCGTCGTGCTTAAGGGTCGTATACCGTTGTGCTCAAGGGTCGTACCGTCGTGCTCGTGTCGTACCGTCGTGCTCAAGTGTCGTACCGTCGTACTCATGTCGTACCTTGTCGTACCATACCGTCGTGCTCAAGCGTCGTAGCGTCGTTCTCATGTCGTGCCGTCGTACTCCAGTGTCGTACCGTCGTACTCATGTCGTAACATCGTACTCAAGTGTCGTAGCGTCGTACTCATGTCGTACAGTCGTGCTCAAGGGCCGTACAGTCGTACTCCAGTGTCGTACAGTCGTGCTCATGTCGTACCGTCGTACTCAAGTGTCGTACCGTCGTACTCATGTCGTACCGTGTCATACCATCGTACTCAAGTGTTGCACCATCGTACTCAAGTGTCGTACCGTCGTACTCAAGTGTCGTACCGTCGTGCTCAAGTGTCATACCGTCGTGCTCAAGTGTCGTACCGTCGTACTCAAGTGTCGTACCGTCGTGATCAAGTGTCATACCATCGTACTCAAGTGTCGTACCGTCGTACTCATGTCGTACCATCGTACTCAAGTGTCGTACCGTCGTACTCATGTCGTGCCGTGTGGTACCATCGTACTCAAGTGTCGTACCGTCGTGCTCAAGTGTCGTACCGTGTCGTACCATCGTACTCAAGTGTCGTAGCAACGTACTCATGTCGTACCGTCGTGCTCCAGTGTCGTACCGTCGTACTCATGTCGTACCGTCGTGCTCATGTCGTACCGTCGTACTCATGTGTCGTACCGTCGTACTCATGTCGTACCGTGTCTTACCATCGTACTACAGCGTCGTACCGTCGTACTCCACTGTCGTACCGTCGTACTGAGGGGGATTAAACCATCACCTCACCTCCATATCAGGAGGCCTTCACCCTCCATTGCACACACAACGGACCACATCACCACCACGCACCTCCCAGAAGAAGACCAGGTGCACAGACCACCCCCCTCTCCCCATCCCTCCCTCAACGGACCACATCACACCACCACACATCTCCTAGAAGAAGACCAGGTGCACAGACCACCCCCCTCCCTTCCCCATCCCTCCCTCAACGGACCACATCACACCACCACACATCTCCTAGAAGAAGACCAGGTGCACAGACCACCCCCCTCCCGTCCCCATCCCTCCCTCAACAGACCACATCACACCACACATCTCCTAGAAGAAGACCAGGTGCACAGACCCCCATCCCCTCCCCACCCCTCCCTCAACGGACCACATCACCACCACCACATCTCCCAGAAGAAGACCAGGTGCACAGACCACCCCACCCCTCCCTCTCCCCTCCCCATCCCTCCCTCAACGGACCACATCACACCACCACATCTCCCAGAAGAAGACCAGGTGCACAGACCACCCCATCCCCCCTCCCCTTCCCCATCCCCATCCCTCCTTCGTAATATATGCTAATGAACTAATGAGAGAAAGAAAGAAAAGAAGGAACGAGAGAGAGAGAGAGAGAGAGAGAGAGAGAGAGAGAGAGAGAGAGAGAGAGAGAGAGAGAGAGAGAATGAAAAAAAGAAAATGAAATCATTTTGGCTCCCTCACTGCACCAGCTGAAGACAGTATAATGAATTTCAACTCGAAAGTTAAAGAAAAAGAAAAAAAAAAAGAAAAAACATAGAGAAAAATGGTTTCGAACCTACGAGGAAAAAGAAAAGTTTGGAAAATGTATTGTCATTGTCAAATGCTTTCCGTTTTCGGGTGGCTTTTAATCCCAAAAATGACTTCTAGATAAGATAAAAAAAAGGCCCACTGAAACCATGCAAGAATGGCTCAAAAAAATCTTTAAGCCAACCCCCCCCCCCCCCCCACTGAAGTCAGGAGACCGGAGTGGGAGCGAAAGAAAACGGGAGAACGATGCCAAAAAAAAATCAGGGAGGGAGGGGGGTGGGGGTAAAAGAAGGCTTCCCCTCTCCCCCCCTCCCAAGCCGTCCCTTCAAGAAAGAATAAAAGCCATTTACATAAATGGCTTATGAGGCCAAAAAGTCTTTCTTTCCTTCTTTCCTTCCTTCTTTCTTTCTTTCTTAACGACTTTCACCGAAGGAGGGAGAAGAAGAAGGAGGAGGCGTGTTTAACAACACCTTCGCCAGAAGGAAGACTCAAAAGAGACGTCTTCCTTCCTTCCTTCCTTCCTTCCTCCCTTCCTTCCTCCCTTCCTTCCTTCCTTCCTTCCTTCACAACTTTCACCGAAGGGAGGGAGAAGGAGGAGGCGTGTTTAACAACACCCTCGCACAGAAGGAAGACTCAAAAGAGACGTCTTCCTCCTTCCTTCCTTCCTTCCTTCCTTCCTTCCTTCTTTCTTTCTTTCCTTCACAACTTTCACCGAAGGAGGGAGAAGAAGGAGGAGGCGTGTTTAACAACACCTTCGCCAGAAGGCAGACTCAAAGAGACGTCTTCCTTCCTTCCTTCCTTCCTTCCTTCTTTCTTTCTTAACAACTTTCACCAAAGGGGGGGAGAAGTAGGAGGAGGCCTGTTTAACAACACCCTGGCACAGAACGAAGACTCAAAAGAGACGTCTTCCTCCTTCCTTCCTTCCTTCCTTCCTTCCTCCCTTCCTTCCTCCCTTCCTTCCTTCCTTCCTTCCTTCACAACTTTCACCGAAGGGGGAGAAGAAGGAGGAGGCGTGTTTAACAACACCCTCGCCAGAAGGAAGACTCAAAGAGACGTCTTCCTTCCTTCCTTCCTTCCTTCTTTCCTTACTTCCGTCACAACTTTCACCAAGGGCCGCAGGAGGAGGCCTGTTATACAACACCCTCGCCAGAACGAAGACTCAAAAGAGACGTCTTCCTCCTTCCTTCCTTCCTTCTTTCCTTCCTTCCTTCCTTCCTTCCTTCACAACTTTCACCGAAGGGAGGGAGAAGGAGGAGGCGTGTTTAACAACACCCTCGCCAGAAGGAAGACTCAAAAGAGACGTCTTCCTTCCTTCCTTCCTTCCTTCCTTTCTTCACAACTTTCACCGAAGGGGGAGAAGAAGGAGGAGGCGTGTTTAACAACACCCTCGCCAGAAGGAAGACTCAAAAGAGACGTCTTCCTTCCTTCCGATAGAGAGAGAGAGAGAGAGAGAGAGAGAGAGAGAGAGAGAGAGAGAGAGAGAGAGAGAGAGAGAGAGAGAGACAAGCGCGTTAGGCACCGGCTCTCGGAGGCAGAGAAAGGGCGTCAGTGACCAAAAAAAGGGGGGGCCGGGGGGGCCCAGGAATCTGGATCGTCTTCGCTGCCCGTAGGGGTCAACACATCTCAAAAGGGGCCGCGCGCGCGCGAGAGGCAAACACAGAGAGACGAGGTTGAGAAAATGGTAGGTGCTGAGGTCGGGTATTGGGCCCTCCGTGGTGTGGAGGTTAGCGTTTCCTGGGTCGTGATGTACTCACGAGGGGGTCGTCGCCCAGGGTACAAGCATGGTGTAGGTTCGAATCCTGGTTAGTGGCAGTTGGTCCACAGTCTATCCAGCTGTTCATCCACCCTTAGGGGTTGGTCGATGAAAAAGGTACCTTTTTAGGGTAGAATATTATATATATATATATATATATATATATATATATATATATATATATATATATATATATATATATATATATATATATATATATATATAAATATATATATACCTGGGGATAGGGGAGAAAGAACACTTCCCACGCATTCCCTGCGTGTCGTAGAAGGCGACTAAAAGGAGAGGGAGCTGGGAGGGGGCTGGAAATCCTCCCCTCCCGTATTTGATTGTCCAAAAGAAGGAACAGAGAAGGGGGCCAAGTGAGGATATTCCCTCAAAAGGCTCAGTCCTCTGTTCTTAACGCTACCTCGCTGACGTGGGAAATGGCGGATATGTATAAAAAGAATATATATACATCGTTACTGGGATGGCCTTAAATAGAAGCTCAACATCTCATGGCGTCGCAGGTTAACGTAATAGAAAATCCTACATCAATGATTAAGGAGAATATCTGCGTCATTTACCAACATACGCTAGTGAGTACGTTATAATTATCTGAAATCTCTCCGAACGCGCGCATCCCGAACGTGTCTTGCTACAGTTTGTGCTTTAATAACGAACCCCAGCGCTGAAAGGTCGTATATCCACTGCCACACGTAGAGGGAATCGAAGACACTCTTTGAAGCAGATGGGGGAAGGCTATGAGTGTATACAGGTGTGTGTTGGACGATCCAGTACCATGTTTGACATCTCAATGATTCACCTCCTTTCCAATTCACCTCCTTTCCAATTTACCTCCTTTCCAATTTTGCTATAAAGCAACATTTTCCTCGTCATGGTAACTTTGGGCCTCTACTGGCATACTTTGTGAGGAAGTAATCTCTCATTCATTCCACCAAGTTGTTCTCATCCACTTTGGGCCTTTACTGGCATACTTTGTGGAGGAAGGAATCTCTCTCATTCATTCCACCAAGTTGTTCTCATCCACAACCCAACTCTCATAGCTTACAACTCACAATCCTAAGTGACCAAATCATAACCATCTGGCATGTACATGACCAGTGCCCACCACCATAACCAACGCTCACAATTAAGGGGGAAAAGAAAAATAATGCCAGAAATAGACTGTATAAACGACAGCAATAACGGGGACAGTAGAAGACTAATGTGCATCATCGGGGAGTTAGCTTAAAAAAAAAACATATTGAGCGGAATTACATTTTCTTGTCAAGTCAAAATCCTTTTCTTTTTTCCCTACCAGACAACCCAGTCGTGGGCGAATCAGGCCTCCAGTTGTCTGTCTTTCGCAAGCAAACTGTAAATAATTCAACTCATGTAAACACCAGGGCAAGCCTAGGCACAACCATCACCCATCATTTCAAAAGTGTCTGGCAACCTTACTCATGCCGTGCAACTCAACACTGTCGAACACAACAACACAACCCTTGTACCCCACAACCGTAAGGCACAACTCAAAGCCGACCATGGAAATCGCACCTCTCCAACCTAGCCTTACCAGATAACACGCCTGGATCTCTACATACACATACCCGTTCGCCTCTACATCTCCAGGCATTGCATCCCGCTTCGGTGGAGAGGAAAACCAAAATAACAGAGGCCTCTTCACACCAAAATACACCCCATCCCTTTCCCTTCTCCCTCCCTCACCATCTGTCTATCTCAGCCGAAGGCATCTCTCCCTCTTCCATCCAACATTCCGCCGAAGAATGTCTGGTCCCGTTCCTCAACGCTACGTTCCTGTACTCATTCCGTTTCATCGTCCCTTGAAGCACAACGCCCTCCCGCGCCCTGGGAACGAACTACTCTCACCCTAGCCCCACAGCACCAGCACTCCCCTTCCTCCTCCTCTTCCTCTTCCTCCTTCCGTACGTAATGCATGATACACTGTGGTATGGATATATACTCTCTCTCTCTCTCCTTTGCAGGTGTTCTAGCCGGAAAAATGATACAGGGTTAAGGCATCCAGATGCACTCAGTGGCAGACACACACACACACACACACACACACACACACACACACACACACACACCGTGTGTCCCCCACTCTGTAAGTCTCTGTGTACACAACTGATGATGGTCGGTGTTAGGTTAGGTTAGGTTAGGTTAGGTTAGGTTAGGTGATGGTTACGTTAGGTTAGGTTACGTTAGGTTAGGTTAGGTTAGGTGATGGTTAGGTTAGGTTAGGTTAGGTTAGGTTAGGTTAGGTTAGGTTGGTTAGGTTAGGTTAGGTTAGGTTAGGTTAGGTTAGGTGATGGTTACGTTAGGTTAGGTTACGTTAGGTTAGGTTAGGTTAGGTGATGGTTAGGTTAGGTTAGGTTAGGTTAGGTTAGGTTAGGTTAGGTTGGTTAGGTTAGGTTAGGTTAGCTGATGGTTACGTTAGGTTAGGTTAGGTTAGGTTAGGTGATGGTTAGGTTAGGTTAGGTTAGGTTAGGTTAGGTGATAGTTAGGTTAGGTTAGGTTAGGCTAGGTTAGGTTAGGTTAGGTTAGGTTAAGTTAGGTGATGGTCAGGTTAGGTTAGGTTAGGTTAGGTTAGGTGATAGTTAGGTTAGGTTAGGTGATAGTTAGGTTAGGTTCGGTGATGGTGGGTGTTCACTACAAGCATTTCCCTTTTCCGTCCTGTTTCGCTTTTCCTAAAAAAAAAAAAACACTGGGGGTTCTTTTCTTTTTATCATCCCAATAGACGCAAAGGCGTGGATATTAAAACCACCCTCTCCCTTGTGGACACACACCCAGGCGTATAGTATAATGCAACAGTTTCCACTCCCAGTTGCTGTCCATTTGCTGAAGACCAGCTATAGCTATCTGCTCCCATATGGTCTTTAAGCTACGAACCATAATTGATAAGCTTCTCCCACCCTATTAAAGATAAGCAGGTGGTCTATTCGGTGATAAGCCTAAACCCCTAAGCCAGCCCCCTCCATGTGTACAAAGCCCCTCTTATCGTTATCAGGTCCAATGAAACTAGGGACATAGTTTGGTAATTCCAAGTCTCTTGAACCCACCCTGGCCACATGCGTTCCAAAAGACGAGAACGCCGAACGCTGCGTGGCCTTGCGTACGCACCAGTATACGCTTTCCCCTCAGACGCAAAAAGGGAGGGTGTGTGTGTGTGTGTGTGTGTGTGTGTGTGTGTGTGTGTATGTGTGTGTGTGTGTGTGTGTGTGTGTGTGTCTACTTTTCATATTTACTTATGATTCTCTCTCTCTCTGCATCTGGGGATAAATATATATAAATATCTATTCACGGTGATAAACACGTTACACTCTAAAGCTCTATGTAACACAGATATCTGAGTTCGACTGTGGTATCTGCCTTTACTTCTTCTCCGCTCACCTTATCTCTTGCAATCCTCCACTCTCGCTCCACCAGAGAGAGAGAAAAAAAAAACGAATTTTTGCATAATCGCCCAAACTTTTCCCCAGCCTAGTTTCGTGGTACGCCCTGAAGTCTCATACTTGCCTTAGATTTCAAAGAAATCATGTATGTGGAGGTCCTTCATTTTGGGCCACCTAAGACCAGTCTATCTTTATCTTCAAACTCTTTAAGGCTCTTGCTCGAGGGGGGAAGAAAGGGGTAGGGTTTTCCAAACTCTCGCCCAGTGGCTCCCATCCCTGAATGAATACTCCAGCTCAGGTCGAGCTTGCATTGGACTACAAAGGCGAGCAAAAATATAAAAGACAACAGACCACCAAATCTCTTCAAAGCTGCGTGTGTGTGTGTGTGTGTGTGTGTGTGTGTGTGTGCCAACAGAAGAGATCAGAAACGCAGACCATACTGTGCTGGGGGAGCTGAAAAAATCAGAAACTCAGACCATATTGTGCTGGGGGAGCTGAAAAACACAGAAACTCAGACCATAATGTGCTGGAGGAGTTGAAAAACACAGCAACTCAGGCCATAATGAGCTGGGGGAGCTGAAAAACACAGAAACTCAGACCATAATGTGCTGGGGAGCTGAAAAACACAGAAACTCAGACCATAAAGTGCCGGGAGCTGAAAAACAGAAACTCAGACCATAATGTGCTGGGGGAAATGAAAAACACAGAAACTCAGACCATAAAGTGCTGGGGGAGCTGAAAAACAATCAGATGACTAAAGGGCGAAAAAAATGAATGTGTTATAACAAAGGAAGCAGGAAGCAATGTCCGTCATAAAATTCAGACAAACTACATATTCGTCAAGTTGATTTTCAAACGTAATTGTGGCATTGCTCATTAATACCCCTTACTATTGGCAAATCATCCCATGTGTTCATAACTTTCCCATCAGTCGATGCTAAT